>NW_027281019.1:0-43096 GCF_046629955.1 Centroberyx affinis | reverse complement strand
CCTCACATACTGTACATACTGTACCAGAGGAGTAAAAATCCCTCATTAATGCGCCACCAGTGTCTGCAGCCCATTGATTTAGAAAGCCCACATCTCCATGTTTCCCCTCACATGTGCAGATCAATGTACAGCGGCCTATATATAGCGCTGCTCACGTATTGGATTTCCCTGGCAGAGAGCTAAAAATAGACCGAGGGGAGCGGAAAGAGGGGGCGCGAGGGACCCCATAGGAATAAGGAGAAAACAGAAGGACGGAGGGGTAGAGAGAGAGAGAGAGAGAGAGAGAGAGAGGGAGGGAGGAGGGGGGGGATCATATGGACCGATCTCATCCTCTGCTCGCTATGCAGTTTGCTTTTTTTTTTTAACCCTTTTCCTCCCTGCTGAGTTTTGCTGTTGCTTCATTTCTATTCTCGGTTTCATCTAGATTTTTTTCCTCTAGGTAAGATGGTGGTGCAATCCTCTTAAAGTGATGTTGAACTCTGGCAATCTTGGGTTGTGTATCTTCCTCCATGATAAAACCCCAAAATCGACGATTCTCTGTTATCTGTTGTTCCGGTAGAGGTGATTGGAGAATTGTGGGGGATTTTTTTCTCTCTCCATTCACTGCCATTGTATGGAGGAACAGTCTGAAAATCATACTAGCACATAAAGGAACGCCAACAAAGCAGATTCTGATAATATATATATAAAAAAACGAGTTATTCTGCTGATTTTCTTCGATTTCTTTATGTTAAACCAACAAGTGTAAATCTGAAATCTGTTCAGAAGAATTTCAGTGTTACACTTGTTCAAACTGAAAGGTTTTCTACACATAAAGAAAGCAAAATCAGCAGAATGACTATACAGTATGTGCTAGAAGTGTGATTTTCATAACCCAAGGTACCACCAAAGTCACTTTAATATTCTTCTTTATCTCACCTTCATAATCTGTTATTTTGTCTCTTTCTTCTGTCATCATTTCCTTACGTGTAAATGAATAAACTCTTAATGCTAATGGTGTCTGACAGCGCTGTTAAACCCTTAAAAAAACAGACAGACTGCAGTTTGCGGATCAGTGCCCACTTATCCCTTTAGCACCTTAGCACCGAGTATTACTTTACAATGGTGCTGAGATTATCTTAAAGGACGCCTCAGGCAAAAAGTAGAAGGCTTCTGTGTCCGCTGGAGTTTTTTTTATTTTTTTTTTTACAAGCGGCTCTGAGCAGATGCTGGTGGGAAGCGCTGGTCGCTCTGCTGCTGTTGCTATGAGAGAGAGGGAAGTTCCCGGCAGAAGACTAACTACTGACTCCTGCCAACAGACTCAGCTATACATCCACATTATACATCTGGACCTCATGCTGACAGGGACTTGGGACCGGTGGTGGTCAGCATCATATCATTTCTTTGAGATGAACTCTTTTGGTTAGAGATCAATAATTTGAAATCTTGGTGTTGAGATCACAGGAGGATGGCTGAATGGATTCTCTAACACTGTTATAGATCATCAATCTGTGATGTTCGATGTATTCCAGGAGTTATATTTTGATGAAGTGTTGTAATTTACTTTTTTGATGAACCCACTTTCCCTTAACCTGCCTCATCTACTTCTACTGCAGTTAGTGATTTCCTACATTTCCCAGAATGCCCTTCGACAACCCCCCAGAGAAGGGGCATGAACTTGTTTACTTTCAATCAAAGGTGGATGTATAAAATACCTGCTAGCCAACTAGTTGGGTTGTGTTTATTGCTGCTTTTCCACCACATGGTACCAGCTGAACTCGCCTCACCTTGACTCTACTTGCTTTTGGTAGTACCACTAGGTTTTCCACTGCAGATAGTACCCCCTCAATGTGCCCCCTGCCCCCACAACTGGTCGTCATAGCGACGCCGCAATGCCGCATGAAACTGCCGTGACATCATCTTCAACACGACACACACAGCAACAACGGAGGATATGGAAGAGATGGTGTTCTTGATTCTCGGCAGATTTTAAAATCTCGACAGATTTTATTTCAGAAGAGGTTGAAGGCAGCAAGACAACAGACTGCTCTCTGGCTGCTCAAGGCGACGCAAAGAGGGTAAGCTAACCTGGTAGCTAATGTTAGCATACGTCCCGTGTCGCGCAATGATGATGATTCTCTCTGACCAATCAGTAGTCTGCAGTGTTTTCACGTCACCTTTTGGTATCGCCTCAGCTCGCTTGGAACCTCGACGGAGGTGCTACCAAAAAAAGTACCAGGTTCCAGGTAATATGGTACCTGGTACCTGGTACCAATGGAAAACCAAAAAAAGGCGAGTAGAGTCGAGTGGAGTCGAGCCGGTACCATGCGGTGGAAAAGCGGCATATGATCACAGCCACGCCCCCCTTTACTCAAACCCCATCATGTCTTGTGGCTGCAATGCATTCTGGTCTATTTCCTGCTCCTGTGGGTGGAGAAATAGAGTTGAGACGTGAAGACATGGGCGTGGCCGTTTCTCAGTTCCGGAAGCAAAAAACCCCATTCATTTTTCTCATACACATGGTCACATGACACACCGTTCGGACTGTTGCAACAGCTGAATGACCTGAACCGCTACAGAGTGAGCCATTAGCTCAAACAAGTAGCAGCTGCGTCAGAAAAACTAGAATGGGTGGAAAAAAAGGCTAAGGTACAAGACTGTATACATCTGTACATTGATCAGGAGTGCAGAACTGCACTTCTTTCTACTTCTTTCCGTTTTCCATCGTCTCAGCCGATGAAGCAGCGGCGGATCCGACTCATTAGGTGAGTTTAATTAACGACTTATCACAGCAGGTATCAGAGAACTGCCGGTTAGCTCGCTGGCGCTCTGCACTACACAGCTGTCATCTCTATAGCAACATGACGCTATAAGATTTACATTCGGCAATAAAACATGAATACTAATTCTACAATTCTACCGCTTTGTGCTTGACACCCCTACCAAATCGGCGTTGTGAGTTTGTTGTGCTGTCACCATAGTAACTATCATGGGTACTGTAGTGTTTGATGCTGTTTTAAATACAAACGTGACAGAAAAAAACACGATTTGACACTAACGAGGTTTAAACATTTATAACCGAGGATCATTACAGCAACCTTTACTATCATTTTCTGATTTTGGTGACTGAAGGGGTTCTCTGTGTAATATGGCAGCTATCGCTAAAGTCAAAAATCCTAATGAGTCTGGAGGCTGGTCCAAAACTCTTCTGGAACAAACCTTTCAACTCTACTGGTCTCTCTCCTCTTCTACGATGGATTTCTCCCTGTATGACTGTTGAACGTCTCTTGGTGCAAAACACCAACAAACAACAAAATGGGCCAGGAAATGCAAGATACAACGAGATCAACAAACAGCGTGGATTTTTTCCCAAATTAGGGATCATATTAGTCTGTATGATGTCATTAAGAAAGAAAGAGTGTGAGTGTGAGACTGTCAATTTCTTACTGTTTTTTTAGAACTGGACTTTAGAACTGGAAAATCTAGATGAAAATCAAGGATTTCTAAATATATTGTCGTCCAAATCCGTCCGATCACTTCCTTTTTCAAATTCTGGATATCTCATTTAGTTACTCTGCTGCTCACATATAAAACTTATCCCATTTGATTAGGAATTGATCGATAAATGTATTGATCGCATATAGCCATTTTAAGACTCACCTTGAGCCAATACAGAATCCTCTTTTGAACTCTCCCCTTTGTCTAATTATTGATCCTTGCCATCTCTTTCATGAATAGACTTCCTTCTTCTCCTAAGGGATATTAGTATTGATTCCATAGCATTTACTGTAGCTGTCAGCAGCATCCTATTGTTTAACCATACAATAGAAAGCCTGAGCAAAGTAATAAGGTGCTCCATTACCATCGCCTTGTACCAGTGTTTTAACCTGCGGAAAAGAATCTTGAAGGGGCAATAAGTTCTCGCATTTTTAAGGTGAAAAAGTTCTCAAGACAAAAAAGGCAGTTTTACTATTCCAGTATTCAGCATGATGATATATTCCCTCTTCACTAGACGTTTCTATTGCATCTCTGCTCTCACCTTCTTGCCACATGCGGAGGAAGCTAGCGTCTTCAAAATCCCCCACTCTGCATCTGCCCTGCATCAGCAACAAATTTAATAGGTTGTCACACTCGTAATCACAACTATAGTGTTACTTACAGGAGCTTTTATGCAAAAATACGCCTGACTTATCAACGTAAATCACAAAGTGGGGCTGCAACATTGAAGAGTGTCCCATCCTCCCTAAGTGAGAGAACGTACACCCTATTTATCCAAATATTGTGTGTTGTCCCAAAGATGATTGTTTTGTTTTGTTTTGTTTTTTTACAATATATTTATTGATTTTTCATTAAACAACTGAACAAGTATAACACATACATGTAATAAGCAGTGGCACAATAGGCAATCCATTTGGCATGAAGCAATGACTCAAAATCTTGAAAAAGGTTTGTCCAAATTAATGTTATTATTTTAGTGTCGGTATGGTCACATAATGCACAAAATTCAAACAGTTACCTCTCAAAATGCAAAACTGACTTTAAACTGCTGGTTGGTGGATCATGTCTTGAACCTTACAATGGATGAAAGGGAACAAAAATGTTTCCAAACAGTTTCTTAGGGGAGGGAGCAGCAGTGCAGCAGTGCAGTAAGAACACAGTGGAGGCCGAGGTTTCTTCAACAGCTGCATCAGAAGTTATTTTTTCCCAGATCTGTACAGAGGCAGAAGGCTGCTTGACTCCGGACCAGTTGGCCCGACTCGGGAATAACCAGTTAAATAGGCCATGGGCTCCCTTGCTATTACTATGTTTGTGATTATGAGTCACACATTACTCCATAAATGGCAGGAGTTCCTTAACCCTCTGCTGTTGTGGGCCTCATTAGGAGCATTTTCACTGGGAAGCCGAGTTCCACTTGATATTCAGCCATGTTTGAGCATGTCATCGCCGTGAAGCAACGAAGAAACACAGTTTAGAAAAGCATATTCCATTGAGTTTTACACTATTTAAAACATATTTTTACAATTTATCATTTAACTTTTTGGGAGCAACTGCTGATGGCTGCAACAGTAGAATAAACTTCATTTCCTTGGTCGCCAACATGACAAACAACCAGTAGAAAGTGTCAGAGCCATAAACTCTTAAAAAGGTGTCATTTTAACAAGGATGTGTCATTTTAACACATCTGTGTATCTTCTTTGGGACAACACACACTTTTGTTACTTTTCAACACAAGATAATAATAAAAATAATGATAATAAACTTTATTTATAGAGCACTTTTCATACAAACGATGCAGTTCAAAGTGCTTTACATTAAAAAAAAAATGCTTGATATTAAAAGAAATACAAATTAAAAACATACAAATTAAAACAAGGGCAAATGGAAAGGAGTAGCAATAAATAGATCAGTAGATGGTAAAAGGGACAGTAAAAACAGAAACTGGTAAAAATGATATAATATGTAAAAAAAAAAAAAAAAAATAGAATGACTTCAATTAAATGGACAACAGGTCTAATAGTGTATTGCTGTAACCCTGAATAATCATGTAAGCCAGAGAAGTACCAATTGCAAGCAAAAGAAATGAGCTAAAAGCTAAACTTAAAGCTACACTACACATAAAGATTTTTATGTAAAAATACACCATCCTATCAGCCTAAAATGCAACTTAAGAATCAGAAGGCAACTTCTCTCACCTTTGGGCTCCCATCACCCGTCCAGTGTATGATCAACAGCTTCTACTTTAATGCAAAATTCTTGGAAGTATATTCAGTATTTCTTGACTGCTAATTTTGGTACATTAATTCTAAGTCTTTTATAGGCCACATACTGTAAATACATGAAGTAGTTTCAGTAACCTGTGTGTGTATGTAACCAGTTTCCCTCCAACACACACACTTTTTCAGCCGCGGACCAAAATAGGAAGTTTAGCGTTTTCCCCTGGGATGCAGACTTATGGAAACAGATTGCGGGTCCTGTAGCGCGGGGGATGAGAACCCACCTGAAGTGGGAGCGACCCATTTTGAGGCTCGACTCGTCGCTTTCCTGGAACCGGATCCTATATGGAAACGCGGCTGTGAATGTAGGCCGCGGGCTGCGTGACGTCACCGCGTGATCACGGCTGACCCCGGACCCTATGGAGGCCGCACTGCTAATGTCACGTCACTTCAGGCTCTCAATGCTTCAGAAAGGATGACGCACTATTACACAACTTTAGAAGCTGATACAGATCTTTCTGCCACTGGATGCTGTGTTTCAAGCAGGAATCCCCCAAGCTGCAGCCATGCTGCATTAGTACTGCAGCGTATTTTCATTTTCACATTCATTTTCCTTCATCTTCCCATTTAAAGCCAGGCTCTGTGTTCATGTCTAAGGCAAATTAAAGGTAAAATCCACCCTAAAACACTTCTCATTTTAACACTTTTAACAGCTATCGATGATGTACCTTGGGTTTCTGGGTTCATTTTGTTGTTTGATGTTTGTCTTATTCTTGTGCATAACCGGTCAAACATAGACAATGTGCATTTCACACACAGTAATTGACACAAACAGTTTCACAATAGAGTTAGGTAGCTAAGTAGCTACAGCTACAACATTGTCCCGTGTTAGTCGATTATATCTATTGTTTTTAAGCAATAAGTCATGAGAGGCTGTACAGCTAACAGGCCTTGTTAGACATGATGTGAAGCGGTAACACACTATCCTCATAAAAAAATAAAAGCAAATGTTCAATACAGCCTTTATTAACATTTAATTAAATAATCCTAAACACATGTTATTCTTCCGTCAAACACTATAGCTGTAGTATCAGTATTAGTGATGATTTTCCGCTTGAAGCTCCAAATCTGAATCAGCCAATCAGAATCGAGGACCGGGACGATCTGTTTTATCATTTCTATTCCGACGGCTTAAATTGGCAAAACAAAAAGGTTTTTCCTGTGTTTGAACACGTCTGGCTGAATACATCCATGGGTCAATTTGCGTGTGTCAGTAAGTGTGTGTTTGTGTGTGTGTGTGTGTGTGTGTGTGTGTGTGCGTGCATGTGTGGTTAAGGTTGGCAGGTGGGATGAATTCCCATGCCACCCACACATGTACACACACACACACACACACACATACACACAGAGAGAGAGTGAGTCACAGGCCAACGCAGCCTACTGTATCAGTCTGTGGGCCGCCAGAGGCTGATGGGGCCACTCAACCATGAAAGGGGGCATGGAGGCATAACAGACACACACACACACACACACACTCACACTCACACACACACACACACACACACACACACACACACAATATCACATGCAAAAACACGGGCAGACAGACACACACATCTTTTTGTGCAAGTGCGAATGTGTATGTGTCTGTCCTATTCTTTCTTTCTTTCTTGTGTGTGTGTGTGTGTGTGTGTGTGTGTGTGTGTGTGTGTGTGTGTGTGTGTGTGTGCTGGGGTGCAGGTGGCCAGAAGCCCGGTGCAGCAGCAGAGTCATTGAGGCTTCGAAGCAGCCTGGTCTGAACTGTTCAACCTCTGACCGGCCTGGTTTCCTCGTCTCCTGCACTTCCAAACACACGAAACAAGCGACTGGCTTTAGAAACTGAATCTTCAAGGTCCTACGAGACCAAAACCCCTTCATTTTACCCCTTAATTTCTCATGACATACACATTGTAGCTTTAGAAAAGTAAGGTTAGTATAATGGGTTTATAAGGGATTTATTCATGGGTTCATTCGTGGAGAGACTAAAAATTAAAGGATTTTTCATGCCTTTTGTGCAGGTTTACAGATTATTAATGAGTTATTAATGGAAAGTTCCTGTCTTCTTGAATTTTACATTCAATTAGACAGTAAACAGTCAAACATTAAGGTGTGTTTAAGGAGGTTTTGATGGGGTCTCCACTATTAATAACTCCCTTCAATAATTTTAAGGGAATTTTGCATGAATTGAGGGGTGAATTAATGTAAATGTAAGGGTATTTTAAGGATTACTGGTTAATAGAGCCCATATTATAGAATACAGAATACACATATATGATTAAAGATGTTTCATGAAGACATTGATAACATTAGATTTTGTTTGGGTGGTGAAATGTAAAAGGGTTAGGGTTTTCCTAAAACTGCTCGCATCACAGCTGGACTCAGTCCTGATTGGCTCCCTCACTAAAGAATTAAGGAAATCCATCCAATCAGGCCAGTTTGCCAGTTTATTTATTATTATTAAATGGTGATTGTTACTTCATAAGTGGTGTAACATGTTAAATGATGATGCAATAATAATATTGACCAATAATGTAATGTAATGTAAGAGTAGGAAGAATGTAATTACTCCAGTTATTACATCACCAGTCAATATTATTATGACAGTATCAGTTATATTTAACTGATGATGTAATAATGCTATTGTAGTTTACCTTAAGAAGGAATAATCAGGCCAGTTTGCAAACCCTCCACTCAGCAGGTTTACCTCGTTTGAATTAGAGGAGCTGCTGCTGTCAGCCAATCAGGATCCAGTATCGTAATGACTTAGTCTTCACATTCACTCAGTTAACTAACTAAATAATTCAATTCAGCTTTTACCTAAACTGCATTTATTTGCAAAACATCATGAAAAACATGAATCTTGTCTTGAGCCGTAGTATATTTGAAAACAACATTATGAAAACTGAATAATATGAGACCTTTAAATCAAAGCTGCTTTTAGTATTTCATAAATCCTACTGTCTGGTTACAGTAGGCCTTCTGGGTTTATGACTGTCTTAACTTCTCCTTCACTTTCCTTCAGTTTCCTCTCCTCTCTCCTCCTCTCCCCTCCTCTCCTCTCCTCTCTTCTCCTCTCACATCTTCTCCTCTTCTTCTCCTCACCAACACTCCCCTCGCTCCTCCATAAGTCAAGATGCAGCGCAGCAACTGATAATGTAATAACTTGTCAAAATGTAATAAAAATGTCCCTCCAAATGAGTTGAAAATCTCATAAAATCTTTCTATGTCATAAAATCCCAGATGATGCAATAACATGCAACGCAATAACCGCCAATTATTCCCTCATAAAGTACACGTTATAACTGATGATGTAATAATTGATGTAATAATTATATTGACTGGTGAAACTCCAGTTACATTCTTACTCTTACATTATTGGTCATTATTATTATTACATCATCATTTAAACATATTATAACTTATGAAGTAACAATCGCCTTTTAATGTAATTAACTGGCCTGATTGGAGGGATTTCAGTAATTCCTTAGTGCGGGAGCCAATCAGGACCAACTCCAGCTGTGATGCGTTTCCTGTAGTTTCTGAAACTGCCTGGAAAAAAGCAGTTTGTGGATTTTTGAAAATGCAACAACTTTAAATTAAACCACCCAAACAAAGTCACATTTTTTATCAATATTTTCATGAAACATCTTTGATCATATATGTATTTACATAGAAGAAAATCTGAATTCCTATAAAATGGGACCTTTAACATACAAAGCCAGTAGCTTGTTTCATGCGGAGGTTGGAAGTTAATGTAATAAAATTTACATTTATTACATTTTGACTCATTCAGATGGACATTTTATTACATTTTGTCAAATTAATACATTATCTGGACGTTTTTTTACATGGGCAGCTTTACATGCAGAAACAAAAAATCCCTAATCAAACTGTTTGGGATCCATTCCTTCCCCTGACTCTCTACTGTAGATTCATTTACTGTCTGCTACCAATCAATTAGCTCACTGCAAGTTCAGCTTTTCTCAATAATTGGTTGGACTACAGATCCATGTTTGGCTGTTTTGTTATTAATGGGTTTGCATGATGTTCATTGTTACTGTCCGTTTGATTCAGTCATGCTGTCAGGATGCTGCATGCTGCTGATGTGTCCTCAATATCAGCCTGCACACTTTAATGCCACGCTGTGTGTGTGTGTGTGCGTGTGTGTGTGCGTGTGTGAGTGTGTGTGTGTGTGTGTGTGTGTGTGTGTTTTCTCCCTCTAGCCTACATCACTGTAACCCCCACCCTCCCCTTCTCACACACACACACACACACACACACACACGCACATACACGCGCGCGCGCACACACACCCCTCCCACCCCCCCTTACCCAAACTCTCCCTGTCTACAGTGTAGCCCCATTCAACCGATTCTCCGCAGTGCTGAAAGAGCGGAGTGAAGGAAAGAAGGAGGAGGAGGAGGAGGGGGGAAAGAGAAAAGAGAGAAGAAGAAGAAGAAGAAGAAGAAGAAGAAGAAGAAGAAGAAGAAGAAGAAGAGGGAAGGGAGATACGGGGAAACACGAGAGAGAGAGAGAGAGCGAGAGAGAGAGAGAGAGAGAGAAGGGGGGAAACTGCAAATTTGTTGCCCAGGCTTCCCAGTGCGCACGGATCTCTCGTCGGCTGCACCGTCCGACCGACCAGCGCTCTGCAGGGTGAGTAAAGCTTCTGCTGCTTTTTATTATTTTCTGTGTCATTTATTTTTTTTTTTATCTTACCGCGCCGAGCTGCTGCCGAGCCTCCCGCCGGTCTATCCCCGCACCATCCCGCCTCACAGCTCGCATTTTTTTTTTTTACCCCTCCGCTTTTAAAATAAACCAGTTGGCACTCTTCTTTTTTTTTTTTTTTTGGCGAGGCGAGGTCCGCCTGTCAGAGGATTCCGGACTCTTTGACATTTTGCTGCGCACGTCAGGACTTCAGCTGCAGGATGAGGGATGATGATGAACATACATGCAACTGTGTCTTCTTACCGGGAATTTCTATCCCGTCTCACCCTCCCCTAAAAAAAAACAGACAGTGTGATGTTGTTGTATAAGAGAGCAGCCTCAGGTCGCTCTCTCTGGAGGCGCAAGAGCAAGAAGATGATGTGCGTTGTTGACAGCCGCTGTGTGTGTGTGTGTGTGTGTGTGTGTGTGTGTGTGTGTGTGTGTGTGTGTGTGTGTGTGTGTGTGTGTGTGTGTGTGTGTACACCACGGCTGTTTGCTCGCCTGTTAGCGGAGGACTATACAGTAATTAGTGTGTCGCATTCGGTTGGAGCGACAAACCGCCCGTCGCCGTTTCACTGTACAGACCGGAGAAAACAGCACAGTAAAGCCGCTCCGCTCCCAGCGGTGTGTGGAGGGGAGAGAGAGAGAGAGAGAGAGAGAGAGAGAGAGAGAGAGAGAGAGAGGGAGAGAGAGAGACCAGGAATGAGGCAAAAGTGTGTGAGGGTGTGATTGTGTTTGCGTGTGTCTGTGTGTGTGCTAAGTATGTGTGCGAGAGAGAAAGGGGGGGAGATGACCATGGATGAGGCAAACGTGTGTGTGTGTGTGTGTGTGTGTGTGTGAGAGAGAGAGAGAGAGAGAGAGAGAGAGAGATGGGGCAGATAGAGAAAAGAGATCAGGGATGAAGCAAAAGTATGTGAGGGTGTGATTGTGTGTGTGTGTGTGTGTGTGTGTGTGTGTGTGTGTGTGTGTGTATGTGTGTTCTAAAAAACTCTTGGCTCCTTCTTGGGGAACCCGTCCTATGATATTGTTCCAGCAGACTGCAGCACTTCTTATTGGGTCCATGTCTCTCTCTCTCTCACTCTCCCTCTCTCTCTCTCTCTCTCTCTCTCGCTCTCTCTCCATCTTCCACACACACACCTCTCTCTCCTTATATACTGTATATGTGTGTGTGTGTGTGTGTGTATAGTGTGTGTGTGGATGGTAGCTTGTATGGCAAGCAGAGGAAAAAGGACGAAGAAGAACGAGCATGAGAAAGCGACAGAGGGAATCTGCCCAGTTTCCATTTCCAGCTGTTTGCTGTCTGTGTTCTGTACATTAAAGTGTTGAGGAGAGAGAAGATCTGCAGAGGAGTTTTCCCCAAAAGGAAAGGAGAGGTGAATCATTTGAAACATACATACATACTACAACTCAGCAACTGTAGGCATAAATACAAAGAACATCATATTATAGAGCTTAGCGATGTTAAAGTAGACCTAATAATTCGGGGCATGTTCATATAAATAAATGTCCGTTTTGCTTCTCACTATCGCCAACTGATATAACATAATAGTGATCCAACCTATAACCAGTTGATGAAAAGCTTTTCCACTGTGTGTTCTGAACAGCCGGTGTCTGGTAGCTCTTTCCTGCTGCACAGGAAGTGATGCATTTTTATGTTTCCTGCTTTGTTTGGAATCAACAGAAGAAGAAGAAGAAGAACTGGGTAGTTAGCATGAGCAGCGATAGCCACCATGGCTGAACAGACAGAGAAAAGAGAAAAATTCAAACTGCTTCAACAGAAAATCCCAAGCTCCGCCCACACTGTTTGATTGACAGGTGATCTCAGGGAAGTGCAGTGCAGAAACACCACAAGTGAGGCTGAGGGACAAAGATGGAGACTGAATATGAAGACATGGGTCTCGCCGATTTCTACTTTAAAGGAAAAATCCGGCCTAAAATACTTCAGCGATGTTAGAACAGTTATTGGTGATGTGTCCTACATTCCTGGGTCCATTTTTTTGGTGTATTTTTTTATTATTCCTGTGGATAACTGGCGAAACGTAGACGACATTACGTTATTTCCAGCAGCAAATCCATCATTACAGAGGAAGAGATACCAATTTTGCTTTTTCTTGACTGGAAAACCATTGATCACAGCATTGAAAATACAGTGTAAGAGCATCCGAGGGTGAATTTTTCCTTTAAACCCCGTGCTAAAATCGTAGCATTTGCTTCGTATTAAATCACAAGCTTTTGAGAGATTAATGAATGTGAGTATGAATGTGAGGTGAGCTGAGATGTCATGTGCAGCAGGATGGATGGGGGGGGCAGAGCGCGCCGCTGGTTGTACAAGACAGGAAGCGTCATCAGTCAGCGCTGCTATCTGAGGAGGGACAGGAATCACACCGGAGCTTCAGCTGTTTGAATGGCTGTGATGTGATGTGATGTAATGTGACTGATGTTGAAGTCGGCGGCGGTGTCGGGGGTTAGCCGCTCGACTCCCACCGGGAGTTCCTCGTGGTTTTCTGTAAGGTGCTTTGGATAGAAGCGTGCACCACCCAGGATAACATGCTGTGTCGCTGCTGCCATGTGGAAACCTCATAACTCCAAGTTTGGTGGTTTTCATATTTTATCTTAAGGTGAAGGATTACATCAGACTGAATGTCCATCTGGTTCAGCCTGAGATTTCCACCTCGTTAGCCGTTTTCTGTGTGGGGGGGTTGATTTTCCCTGAACCAATCACTAGTGAAAATCACTAGCGATTGATGTATCTGAACCAATCACTAGTGACTGACGTATCTGAACCAATCACAAGCGATTGACGTATCTGAACCAATCACTAGTGACTGACATATCTGAACCAATCACAGTGACTGACGAATCTGAACCAATCACAGTGACTGACGTATCTGAACCAATCACTAGTGACCGACGTATCTGAACCAGTCACTAGTGACCGACATATCTGAACCAATCACTAGTGACCGACATATCTGAACCAATCACTAGTGACTGACATATCTGAACCAATCACTAGTGACTGACGTATCTGATTGGTTCAGATACATCACCAATCACTAGTGACTGACGTATCTGATTGGTTCAGATACATCACCAATCACTAGTGACTGACGTATCTGAACCAATCACTAGTGGCTGACGTATCTGAACCAATCACTAGTGACTGACGTATCTGAACCAATCACTAGTGACTGACGTATCCTGAACCAGTCACTAGTGACTGACGTATCTGAACCAATCACTAGTGACTGACGTATCTGAATCAGTCACTATTGGCTGACGTATCTGAATCAGTCACTAGTGACTGACGTATCTGAACCAATCACGAGTGACTGACGTATCTGAACCAATCACGAGTGGCTGACGTATCTGAACCAGTCACTAGTGGCTGACATATCTGAACCAATCACTAGTGGCTGACGTATTTGAACCAATCACGAGTGGCTGACGTATCTGAACCAATCACTAGTGACTGACGTATTTGAACCAATCACGAGTGGCTGACGTATCTGAACCAGTCACTAGTGACTGACATATCTCAACCAATCACTAGTGGCTGACGTATCTGATTGGTTCAGATACGTCAGCCACTAGTGATTGGTTCAATCACTAGTGGCTGACGTATCTGAACCAATCACTAGTGACTGACGTATCTGATTGGTTCAGATACGTCACCAATCACTAGTGACTGACGTATCTGAACCAATCACGAGTGGCTGACGTATCTGAACCAATCACTAGTGGCTGACATATCTGAACCAATCACTAGTGACCGACGTATCTGAACCAATCACTAGTGACTGACGTATCTGAACCAATCACTAGTGACTGACGTATCTGAACCAATCACGAGTGACTGACGAACCAGTCACGGCCGCGCTGACGTTCCTTCAGTCACACGGATGCTGCAGCCAGTCAGCTTCTACATCCAGGGTTAGCAGACATTTACCAACTTTACGAATGTTGGTCAATTTTGACAAAAATATCGTTTTTTCAAAGGCAATATGTTGGGTAAGGAGATTGGTGATTTCAACAAATATTATTCTGCCAAAACGGCAACAGCACGAACGGTTCAAACTTTAGTCCCTCCACAAAGGCACTGATTGGCTCGATTGTTTCTCAGAGGGAGAACAAGCCGTCGACTAGAGCAACACCAGGCTCTCCGCATCGCTCAACAAAATGTGAAAAGTGGGCGGGACAAGATTCAGGATAGGATTACACGCTCCTCTGTGGGTTGCCACAAACTCTTCGACCCTCAGGCTGACGAAGCCCTTTCCAAACCCATTAGACTCCAAAGAGCATGGTGGTGAAGCTAAAAAATAAAGATGTTTTTTTTTTTTTTTGCCTAATTCCTGAAAAGCTGACATTTTGGAGATAAAAGGTTTTCACCCAACAGCTGCACTATACTGTATATTTTCTGTGTCGATTCCCTTTCACTTGGGTCAAAATGTAAATTCAAACCTAAATAATGACAGAAACCTCAGTCTCATCTGTGGAAAAAAAGGATTTCAGGTTCATTTTGAAGAGAATCCACTTCCTGAATTGAATGAATTTGAGGTGAATGGAGACGGAGAACATGTATGTTTGTAGCGTGTGAATGGATGGTGCAGGGTTTTTCTTTTTTTTTTTGTGAATGGCTCTCTGCATGTGATCATGTGTGTTAGAATGAAGCTGCGGCTCTGCACATGTACAGGCATGTGGGATGTGTCACACTTAACACCGCCTGCCTGCCTGCCTGCCTGCCTCAGCGTGTGTGTGTGTGTGTGTGTGTGTGTCTGTGTGTGTGTGTGTGTGTGTGTGTGTGTGTGCTGCGCATGGACTCTCCTCACAGTTTTTTGGGCCAAGGTCTTTCCCTGTATGCTCCCTTTCCCTCTCTCTTCTTCTTCTTCTTGTTCTCTTTGTCATTCTCTCATTCATTCTCTCATTCATTCTCTGTTTATCTCTCTCTCTCTCTCTCTCTCTCTCTCTCTCCAACACATTAACAGACTCTCTCTCTCCCTGGTTTTCTCCAGTGTGTGTGTGTGTGGTTTTTTTTTTCACATAAGCTAATTATCTTTATCAGTCCAGCAGTCGCTCTTCAGTCTACTGGACGAGGTTTTGCTTCCCAAAGCTTTCATCGTCTTAAGTAGCGCTTTGAGAAATGCGAGTCGTCTTGCGGCTGCAGGAGGCTGGATCCAGGTTCAGCAGCAGGACGAGTCGCTCGGGTCGCTCGAGTCGTTCGAGTCGTTCGAGTCGTTCGAGTCGTTCGAGTCGTTCGAGTCGCTGGAGTCGTTTGAGTCGCTCGAGTCGCTCGGGTCGCTCGAGTCGCTCGGGTCGCTCGAGTCGCTCGGGTCGCTCGAGTCGTTCGAGTCGCTGGAGTCGTTTGAGTCGCTCGAGTCGCTCGGGTCGCTCGAGTCGTTCGAGTCGCTGGAGTCGTTTGAGTCGTTCGGGTCGCTCGAGTCGTTCGGGTCGTTCGAGTCACTCGAGTCGTTCGAGTCGTTCGAGTCGTTCGAGTCGTTCATCGTTCTTGAAACGACTCGTCTCTGGAATTTCTGCTTTTCTTTAAAGAAGCAGTTTATCGGTTTTTTCAGGAAAAGAACAAGCTGCCTGGGCGTGTTTTATGTTGTAGGACATCCTTCCCTCCCTCCTTCCTTCCTGCTTCCCTTCTGTTTTTTTTTCTTTTCACCCTTTCTTCCTTCCTTCCTCCTTTCTCACTCCATTTCTCCATTCTTTCCTTCCATGCCCTCTTCGTTCCTTCCTTCTTTTCCTCGCAACCTTCCCCTCTTCTCCTTTCCTTCCTCACTCCCTTCCGCCAATTCTTCCTTCCATCTTTATACATGCACCCCCCTTCACCTGTCTTCCTTCCTTCCTTCCCTCCTTCCCTCCTTTCTTCCTTCCTTCCTTCCTTCTCACTCCATTTCTCCATTCTTTCCTTCCATGCCCTCTTTGTTCCTTCCTTCTTTTCCTTGCAACCTTCCCCGCTTCTCCTTTCCTTGCTCTCCTTGCTCCCTCCCTGCCAATTCTTCATTTCAATCCCTTACATGCACCCACCCTCCTTCAACTCTCTCTTCCTTCCTTCTGTCCGTCCTTCCTTCCTTCCTTCCTTCCTTGCCTACTTCCTTCCTTCCATCATCTCATCTCTCCATTTATTCCTTCTATCCCATCTTACTTCCTTCCTTCTTTCCTGCCTTCCTTACAATCTTCCTCTCTTCTTCCTCACTCCCTTCTGCCAATTCTTCCTTCCATCTTTATACATGCACTCCCCTTCACCTCTGTCTTCCTTCTTTCCTTCCTTCCTTCCTTCCTTCCTTCCTTCTCACTCCATTTCTCCATTCTTTCCTTCCATGCCCTCTTCGTTCCTTCCTTCTTTTCTTTGCAACCTTCCCCTCTTCTCCTTTCCTTCCTCGCTCCCTTCTGCCAATTCTTCCTTTCAATCCCTTACATGCACCCACCCTCCTTCAACTCTCTCTTCCTTCCTTCCTTCCTTGCCCCCTTCCTTCCATCATCTCATCTCTCCATTTATTCATTCTATCCCCTCTTACTTCCTCTCTCTTTCCTTTCCTTCCTCACTGCACCCCCCTTCACCTCTGTCTTCCTTCCCTCCTTCCTTCCTTCCTTCTTATCTCTGCATTTCTTCCTTGTATCCCCTCTTCCTTTCTTCTTTCCCTCTTCTTTAATTCCTCACTCGCTTCTTCCAGTTCTTCCTTCCTTTCCTCATGCCTGCACTCACCCTACCATCCTTCCCCTCTTCTTTCCCTCCTTACTCCCTTCGACCAATTCTTATTTCCTCTCTCACTTCCTTCCCTCCATCCTCCTTCCCTTTTGATATTCCACCCCTCCATCTACATCTCTTCCTACCATCCCCTCTTCCTTCCTTCCTTCCTTCCTCCCAACCTTCCTTTCTCTCCTCCCTCTCCTCACTCACTTCAACCAATTCTTCCTTCCTTCCTCCCATGCATGTTCCTTCCCTCCATCCCTCCTTGCTCCCTTCCATTCTTCCTATTTTCCTTTCAGCCTTCCATCCATTTCTCCATCCCTTCGTACTGTCCCTGCTTCCTTGCTTCCTTCCTTCCTTCCTTCCAACCTTCCTTCCTTCCTGTCTTCCCTCTCCTCTTCTTTCCTTCCTCACTCTCTTCTTCCAGCTCTTTCCTCCCATAGATGGATCCACCCTCATCCCCCTCCCTCTTCCTTCCTTCCTTCCTTTTTTCATCCTTCTTTCCTTCCTTCCTTTGTTACCTCCCTCTCTACTTCTTTTTGTCGTCTCCTCTCATCTCTCCACCTCCTTCTCCACCCTTCCCAGCCCTCGTCTTTAAATATCCATCTCTCCTCCTGCCAGTTGGCAAAAGCCTCTCACTGCTGACAGAGGGACATATTGCCTTCTCAACAGAAAACAGCCCCCCCCCCTCCCCCCACCACACACACAGACACACACACACACACACACACACACTAGCAGCCTAACCTGGGAACGCCATCTGTGGAGCCCCGCTCGGCACCATGGGACACGTAGTTTGGTGGAGCTCAGCAGTTGCCTCGCCCCGCTCTGTATTGACCCGTCGTTGCTGCAAACACTTTCATCTCTTTTCATCTGATTCTTTCTTTTTTCTTCTTCCCCTCTTCTTGATTTGGGAGCCAAGTGTTTGATCCTCTCTGGGCGTCCGCCTGCTACAAGTTTACAAGATTCCTAGAAGTCAAAGAAGAAGTTGAGTTGTACTTTCAAAATAAACCAAATGGTGATTTACACAACAGTTTTTGGGGACATTCTTACTTTATTAAACATTAGAGTGCACAGATTGCTCTTTTGTGGTAACTAGTGACTTAGCATTAGTAGTTCAATTCTTGTAATTCGTTATTAGATATTTTTAAAATGAGAATGCCCTTACTTTAATTATTTCATATTGCTTCATTTTTGTCAGCGCAAATCAAAATAAAAGAAGGCCTAGAAAGAAAGTGAGAATCCTGCAGCAGACAACATGCTGCTAAATGAAAAAAACCAAAACACAATCCAGGTCTGCCTGATATAAATGAGATTGTCTCGCAACTAAATGGTGTTGCGTTTCGTTCACACTTGGCGGCAAAAGCCTTATTGCTGCAACATGTTTTTACAGTGGGTGAGGCAAAAATACTCTAACAAGTTACCTTTAATATAGAGTCATTTCCATTTTTTTTAAAGTAAGTGATGAAGTAAAGGGACCAACAAACAGTTATTTTTCCTCTTGCAGACTGGGAGGTGAAAGAAATAGTACAGAAATAAGTAACACCCACTCATATGGAAACCAACTCCTGCATTATACAGTTATGAGAGTATCCATTGTTATACTGTATTAGTCATAACATTGTAATTGCATGTGATGTTTGGTTTTGCAAGGTTCTGCCAAGGCTGGAGGTCCCATTCTCACTGGGGCTAAAAATGTATTCACTCATGGTGCTGTGAGGCGCTTTGGATAAAAACATCCACCAGATGGCTGTCATACTGGACTCACTGTTGCGTTATAAGAAGCTTGGTAGAAGTTTCACATCTGGGAAGTCAGTAATTAGTGTGCTGCTGTATGGTGCAGAGGCTGAAGCTGCTGACAGCATGCTAGGCTAGTTTGTACCAGAGCAAACTAAATAAACCCTGAACCCACCAGCCAGTCTAACAGTCTAACAACAGAAAGTTAATCAAAAACACAGAAAACAAGAGTATCTTACACGGTGACCTCATGCCGCACCAGGAGGCATAAAAATTTCTAGCCAATAAAACCATCAGATTTTTTAACAGTCCCACCCCTCCGCCCCTCCCATCAAATAAAACTGTCTTTCTCTCCCTGAGTCATATTCCATTGGTTTAAACTTTTGACTGATCCATCTGTTACTGTTTGGGGCCTGATGGGGTTTATTTGTTGTATAGTATTTCCTTTAGGATTGTTCTGGTGTCTCACTAGTGAAGGCAGCTGTGCACTAGCCCAATCTAGAGAAATACCAGCCACAGGCCTGTAAAACGTCCATTTAATTCTGTTTTGCCACATTCTTCCCATTTCATTCTGTCCAATTTCATGCCATCCCATTGCATCGCATCCCATCTCATCCCATCCCATTCCCATTCCTATTCCTATTCCATCCCATTCCTCCTCATTCCATCCAATTCAGTTTACAATTCCTGACACACAAACACAACAGCCAGATAATCGCCCATAAAGAGGCTTCTAGCTAACCGATAAATACCATCGCTCTGACTTCAGCGCACCGTGGGGCAGAACACCTTATTAAGTCAACGGCCTATTTCCAGAAATTAATTCATATCTACATTAGTGGGAAAGCTCTTGATTAAGGCTAGTTATTAACACTCCCACCTTGATAGCCCCGCCGTAGTGTTTTAATTAGTTACTCACACTCATTCATTAAGTTGGACTTAGTTGACGAAGCTTCCCAGCTTCCAATAAATTTAAACTAAATAGAATTAATAATGAAGTCGGTGAAAATTTAAATTGTGCAGAGGAGTATCGTGTGGAGCCTGTTGCATGGTAATGAGGAAGCAAGCCAGTGTATCAAATTTCAGCCTTGCCAATGCTCATTTTTATTTTAAGTGCTGTGTGTGGCGAACACTTCAGGATCATTGACGAAGGCTGTTGGTATTACAGAGTTATTAGGTCTCACATTTAGAGTCAGTTGACAGGGAGGACAGACAAATATCCAGATGCTGACATGCAGCATCATGGGAGGCAGCAGGAAGCGTAACACACAGGGATAGCATCCTTTTTATTTTTTATTTAGCCTTTATTTAACCAGGCAGGTCAATTAAAAACTAATTCTTATTTACAATGACGGCCTAGCAAGAGGACAAAAGTACCTCTCGAAGGGTAAAGGGGACAAAAAATAAAAAAACACGCAAAAGAAACTAAACAAAGAACAATCCAGATAAGACTATCAGACACAAATGTTACATACATCGCGGAGGCAGAGAAACCCGCCACAGCATGGGAACGGGGAAATAATCAAAACACACACCAAACAAACAACCAAATAAAATTACAAGTCATGCAAGTCATGAAGCAGAACAGACACATTTCTTTGTCAGTTAAAAGGCTGGGTGACTGACAGCAAGCATCTATTGCAGGTTCATCCATGAATTAAACACAGCAGCAGGAACATGCTTATTGTTCATTTGATTCCCTGCAACTCTCACAAACTGCTGTAAAAAAAAAAAAAAAAAAAATTGTAGTAAGTAAGCCACACCCCCAACATAATCATAACATAATAATGTGAAGAAGAAAAGAAAAAAAAAGAAAAAAAAAAGAAAACAGTAATCAATCTGACAGCCAAAGAAAGGGAGGAGACATTTGGCCCTAGTAGGAGAGAGAGAGAGAGAGAGAGAGAGAGAGTGAGAGAGAGAGAGAGAGAGAAGTGAGAGAGAGAGAGAGTGAGTCAAGGCAGTGTGTCGTGAGGGTTTCAGCACCACAGTAGTGGACAGCTCCCCAGGCTGCTGAACTGCTCACTCTCCTCATTTTATCGCTCTCCTCATTTTATCCTTCTCTCTCTCTCTCTCTCTCTCTCTCTCTCCTTTTCTCTCTTCCTCCTTCCCTTCTCTCCCTCCTCTCTCCTTTTCTCCCTCCCTCCCTCCTGTCTCACCTCCCTTCCTCCTTCATTCTTCCCAGCCTTATTTCTTCCCTTCCTCCCTTTCACCCCTCCCTTTCCTCCTCCCTCCCTCCCTCCTCCCTCCTCCCCTCCATCCCTGCCTTTCGTCCTCCCACCCTCCCTTACTCCCTTCCTTCCTCCCTTCCCTCCCCTCCTTTCCTTCTCACCCCCCCCCCCCCCACCCACCCACCCCGCCCCTCCACCTCCCATTCATCTGTAATTCATTACACTGCCTCTGCGTCTGTGCTCTCCCAACACACAGCGGGGAGTTAGCTACTGTAGCTCCCGGTGCATCTTGGGAATTGTGGTTCTATATTCTCCAGGCTTAAAGCTACAAAGAGAACCTCATCCCATCCTATTTGTCGACAGCTATCTCAGCAAATGCAGGCCTGGTTCTGTATTGTGTGTGTGTGTGTGTGTGTGTGTATGTGTGTGTGTGTGTGTGTGTGTAGGTTTGTGTCTGAGTGCAAACCCATGTGAATGTGTGTACATGCGTCTTTGTCCATGCAAGTGTACATGTTTGTCCAAGTGTGTGTTTCCGTGTGTGTGTGTGTGTGTGTGAATCTAACTGTAAAATGTTAGCATGTTGACCCATGAGAACGGTCCTTGTCCTTCAAACCCAAACGTGTCTTCAGGCTTCTGTCTCTCTTTAAAGGAGCAGTTCAGACAAAATTAACTCGACCCAAACTTGACAGCAGTTGATTTTCCTCGTGTTTTTTCAGATTAGCAGTCGGTGTCTTCGTCCTTCAGGAGCCCAAAGATTTTCACCCAGTTTGACAGCTAAGGCGGTCCCCCCACATGTAGAAGTTGTAAGAGCCATTCCAGGGGAAAAGATATTTTGATATATGTAATTTGTATATTTGAAATAATGTTGATAGCTAATAATGTTAATTGAAATACTAGTGATATTGAATATTTAATTTGTACCAGATTTGTTGATTATTATAGATCATTAGATTTCCTATAGTTTCTTATGTAGGCCTATAGCCTAATATATTCCAAGTAGTTGAAATGCTCCTTTACATTGACGTCATTAGACTCAGCTGGAGAGAGAAAGTCCACAGAGCAACACAGTTTTTTGACCGAGAGAAAATGATTGCCAATTGATGAATCTTGTTAGTCTGTAATGGTTTTGTTTTTCCACTAAATGTTCTAAATGGAGTTATGGTCTCTCGAGAGTTATTCGCGTCAGACTCATTGCTCTTTGAGTAGACTTTACCCAGTAGTTGCACATTTTGAAACACTGAAGGAGTGCTGCTGCAGAAGTGATTCGTTCACTCAGGGCCAAGTCACACTGCTGCACATACATTGTAAAATGTTGAAAATTAAATGAGGAATCGATGAGGAAGTCAGCCAAGCTTTCTATGTAAATGCCGTAAAGGCAGAGTTTTTCAGATTATTTCATATAAAGTACCCCATAAAATGACAAAACATGTCAGCAAAAGTCTCTGTACCAGCTATTTAGGCTCTCTGAAGCTTCCTGAGGCTTCCAGAGGCTTCCTGAGGCTCTCTGAGGCTCTCCGAGGCTTCCAGAAGCTTCCTGAGGCTCTCTGAGGCTCTCTGAGGCTTCCAGAGGCTTCCTTATTTTATTAATTTAGCCTTTATTTAACCAGGTTTGTCCCATTGAGATCAAGGATCTCTTTTACAAGGGAGACCTGGCCAAGAATAGCAGAAACACAGAGTTTCAACAAAAAACACATAGAAAACACATAGATTTGAGTAACATTAAAATGATTAGATAGAACATTTGTACACAGACAACCTGGTTTCAATAGATTTCACCATAGATTTAAAATCATTCAGGGTTACTAAGTTTTGAAGTTTAAGATCAGACTGTAGATTGTTCCATGCAGTAGGTGCAGAAAACCTAAAACCTTTCTTTCCCAGTTCAGTTCGGACTTTGACAACAGCAAATCGCAGAATGTCCTGAGAGCAGAGATTATAATTTCCATATTTCAAATTTAAAAGAGACGATAAGTAACTAGGAATTATTGTCTCTTTTAAACCTCCTGAGGCTTCTCGAGGCTTCCCGAGGCTTCCCGAGGCCTTCTGAGGCTTCCTGAGGCTTCCTGAGGCTTCCCGAGGCTTCCTGAGGCCTTCTGAGGCTTCCTAAGGCTCCTCGAGGCTTCCCGAGGCTTCCCGAGGCTTCCCGAGGCTTCCCAAGGCTTCCTGAGGCCTTCTGAGGCGTCGGCGTCTCCAGCAGTCTGACGGCCTTCAGTCACGTCTTCAGGTTTCACTATGCAGGCAGGAGCAAACTGCCCTTCCTTCCTTCCTTCCTTCCTTCCTTCCTTCCTTCCTTCCTTTCTTCCTTATTTCCTGCCTTCATTCCTTCCTTCCTCCCTCTCTCCCTCTCCCTTCCTTCCTTCCTTTCTTTCCTTCCTGCTCTAGCTAAAGATAATACGCCTTCTGAATGTTCAGCTGCACTTTTGATATATTTTGGGGTTCATGTGTATTGGATCGTACAACCTTCTTTTAAAATTCATGTGTTGCCTGAAAAAATGATACTACAGTTGCACTCGACTCGCTGCAACCACAAAACACACACACACACACACGCACGCACACACACACACACACACACACACACACCCTTCCTAAAAAGTTTTAAATATGTATGACTCACCCAGCAGCTCCAGTATTGGAGGCTTTCACATGCTGCTTGGTCCAGGTCAAACCAGGAAGCTCCACTATTTTCAGAGAGAGTTGAATTCATGGAACACAAGTCCCCCGAAACCTTTCTGTGTGTGTGTGTGTGTGTGTGTGTGTGTGTGTACCTGGTACCTGGTGTGTGTGCTCTCTCCCCTCTCTCACTCTGCAGGGTTTTGTTTTTTCGGCTCAGCACAGTTCACCCGAGGCGCAGGGTGTTTTACCATATCAAATATTTGTAATGGGTGACTCATGTCTGAGTGAGCGAATCCTTTCTGACACCGCTGAATGTTGCTCCGCAGCGTCTGGCATGAATGATGAGGTCACTCTCTCTCTCTCTCTCTCTCTCTCTCTCTCTCTCTCTCTCTCCTCTCCCTCCCTCCTCCTGCCTGACGGCGACGTTCTTCTCTGCTTCTTATCTGTTCGCTTCCATCTCGTCCGCTGAAGTTCATTTTGTTCTCCTCTGTTCTCTTATCACGTTTGCTCTTTTTTTTTATATTCTCCTTTTCTCTCTTCTCTTTTTGTCTTTCCCCTCCTCTCTTCTGATCACTGGTCACTTGTTTAGAGATATATTCCTGCTCAATGATAGGATAGGATAATGGCATTTCCTATAGAGAGTGATATGAAAGTGATAGAGAGAGAGGCGTTGTTTTTTTCCTATATTATAAGTCATCTTGTGACCCCCCAAAAATGATCTCCTGACCCCCTGTGGGGTCCCGACCCCCAGGTTGAGGATCACTGGTATAATGTACTAATAGCTTTGCGATATATTGAAATGCTTTGGAAATATCGTTTTTCTTCTATTTCGCCAAATAAAGCTTACCTGAATGTAACTGATTTGGATTGGATTTGACTGAATTGAATTGAACTGAACTGAACTGAACTGAACTGAACTGAACTGAACTGAACTGAACTGAACTGAACTGATGGGAGGCTAAAGTCTAAACCCTTGTGAAGGCAGACAGGATTTTTTCAATTTTGTCAAATTTTGGCTTCATTTTATCATTGGTCCATTGATTTAAAAAGAAAAAAGCCTTGAAACTTTAGTATTTTTTGTATTTTTTGTGAAAGCAGTGTTCAACATTTTTAGTTTTTAAACAATATATGATGAGAAAGTGGAGTGTCAGTGAAAATCCGTTCAGTTTTCCCTCTCCCCTCCCCTCCCCTCCTCTCTCCTCTCCTCCCCTCCCTCCTCTCTCCTCTTCTCCCTCTCATCCTCTCCTCTCTCTCCCCTCTCATCTCCTCTCCTCCTCTCTCTCATCTCCTCTCCTCTTCTCTCCTCTCTCTCTCATCTCCTCCTCTCCTCCTCTCCTCCTCTCTCATCTCCTTCTCTCTCCTCTCCTCACTCTCTCCTCTCCTCCTCTCTCCTCTCCACTCCTCTCTCCTCTCTCTCTCTCTCTCTGATCTCCTCTCCTCTCTCTCTCACCTCCTCTCCTCCTCCTCTCCTCTTCTCTCTCCTCTCCTCTCTCTCTCCCCTCTCCCTCTCTCATCTCCTCTCCTCCTCTCCTCTTCTCTCTCCTCTCTATCTTATGTTCTCCTCTCTCCCCTCTCCTCTTCTCTCTCCTCCTCTCTCCTATCCTCTCCTCCCCTCCCTTCATCTCCCCTCCTCCTCTCCTCTCTCTCATCTCCTCCTCTCCTCTCTCCTCCTCTCCTCTCTCTCTCCTCCTCCTCTCCTCTTCTCCTCTTCCCCTCTCCTCTCATCTCCTCCTCCTCTCCTCTCCTCTTCTGGCCGATATCACATACATATTTAACAGCTGAAGTCAATGAAAGTCAAGAAAGATTAAAATCAGAGAATCCTCCCTCCTCTTCGCTCCTCTCTGCATATTTTAAAAGTTGAAATCGATAACTTCATCTTTTTCTCTCCTCTCATCGCCGCTCCTTTCTCTCTTCCTCCTCCTTTCATATTAAACATGTTTGAAATTATTTTTAATTCAACCAGTGAATTAACAAATGGATGAACCAGTCATTTTTTACTTCTCCTTTCCTCCTCTCACGTACAATTTTTTAAATAAAAGTATTCAATCACTTCAAAGTGTTCTTCTATTATCTCCTCTGTCTTGTGTTTCATTCAGTTTTTAAATTCAGTTAATCAATACAAATCTGTATTTTCATCTCGTTCTCTCCTCTCCAGCTCTCCTCCTTAATTCCTAGTAAAATTAGTCAAATAAATCAGTTTCTTCTCTCTTTTCCTCTCCCACCCCCTCCTTTTTTCCTCCTCTCCTTTACATTTTTTTTAAAATTCAATCAATACACTCAACATTTTCCTCTGTTCTCCTCTCCTGTCCTCCTCTCTCCTTCCTCCTAAATTTTTAATTCATTGAATCCAACAAAACAATGTTTTCTTCTCCTCGCCTATCCTCTTTTATCCTCCTTTATGTTGTTATGCTGTCTTATGTTTTAAAAAAATAAATATAATCAGTATTACTATTTTTAAATAAATAAAATCAATATTTTCTTCTTCTCCTCTCTCTCCCTCCCTTCTCTCTTCTCCCACCCTCTCCTTTCCTTTCCTCCTCTCTCGCATGTTGCATTCATTTACACACAAATCAATATTTTCTTTTCCTCTGCTCATTTTTAATTCAATTAATCAAACAAATCAATGTTTTCTTCTGCTCGCCTCTTCCCTCTTATGGTGCATACATTTTTTTATAATTCAACAAGTAAACATTTCATCCCGCACAAATGATGCAGGCAAGATGCATCATCATCATTATTATTATGGCCTTTCAAGGTCTGAAAAATTCACTTTTAACTATAGCGCCCCCATCAGGCCAGTCAGTGTAATATTTTGAAATCCCCATTCAGTCAAAATTGGACCAGTTTGGTCTCAGATGTCACATTTGAGTTAAACAGTTTGACCTTTAACTATAGCGCCTGATTAGACCAATCAATATAATATGGATAGCTGGATTTAAGAAGCAGGTTTCATGTCAGTTGGACTTAAAATGCAGGAGTTGGGGCCTCAAATTTAGAAATTTCAATCTTAAATGATAGCGCCCCCATCAGGCCAATCAGTGTGGTGTTTTTAAACACCAGAACAGTGTCAAGAAGCATCATCCGTCCAAAATTAATTAAAAATCAGACCAGTGGTGTCTGAGATATCACATTTAAGTTAAACATTTTGACCTTTAATTATATAAATAATAAAAAAAAAACTCAGATTCTACAAATGCTACTTATTCCTGTTGAA
Source organism: Centroberyx affinis (assembly GCF_046629955.1). NCBI lineage: Eukaryota > Metazoa > Chordata > Actinopteri > Beryciformes > Berycidae > Centroberyx > Centroberyx affinis. The sequence goes on along the minus strand of NW_027281019.1, from coordinate 16,231 downwards.
AGCTTAGCTGATGAAGACTTTGATGTACGGTCAGTTTGACTACTGTTGACAAAATGCACTTATTGTAAGTTGCTTTGGACAAAAGCGTCTGCTAAATGACATAATGTAATGTAATATAGCGCCCCCATTAGGTCAATTAGTGTCATTTTTTTATGTGGTGGAACACAGCGCGAAAATGCCATATCACCTAAAACAGTGATTCTCAACCGTTTTCATATCAAGGACCCCTAATCTAGTCCCCATTAGAGCCACGGACCCCCATTTGATGAGATTTTGTCTCTCGGACCCAAATCTGAGAATATTTTTATTGTTAGATATGATTTTGTCCAGAATCTCATGGCTATCTGTATTGTAGGTAGAGAGATAACAGAGAAACTATGATCAAACAGTCATTCTTCTACATTCTCTAACTGTGTTAACTTCTTGTAAATGAAATAATGTTGAAGTTTAACAATTCATCAATTTGCTGAGGACCCCCTTGGAACCACCTCAAGGACCCCTGGTGGTCCCCGGACCCCACGTTGAGAACCACTAACCTAAAATATCATGTTTGACGGACACAGCCAATCCACAGCTGATCACAAACACAGTCGATCAATAAAGTGAGTATTGTCCTCTCCTCCCCCGCAGATGAGTTCGTTCAGCACGCGGGCGCTGACGCTGCTCTCCTCGGTGTTCGGGGCCTGCGGTTTGCTGCTGGTGGGCGTCGCCGTGTCGACGGACTACTGGCTGCTGATGGAGGAGGGGATCGTCCTGCAGCAGAACCAGACCACCGAGGTCAAGATGGCGCTGCACTCCGGCCTGTGGAGGGTCTGCTTCGTCGCAGGTCTGCCACCGCTCTGCTGCACTTTTTTTTGTGTGCATTTAAAGCTTAAATTTGTTGTGCTTTTTCTTCTTCTTTCTGTCTATGTTTGTTTGTTGTTTACCGTATTTCCTCTAATAGTGGCCGGTAGTCAATTAAAAGCCGGGTCTCCGATAATGTCCGGGGCCGTGGTCGACATGAACAAATAAAGGCCGGCCCCACATACAGGCCGGGGAAAAAAACAACGGTGGATACCGGTAAACTCCTGGTGCCTGTTATATAATGTAACTGTAGTTTGTAGTAACGTACAAGTGCCACCAGATGGCAGTATGTCACAAGATGGCTCGGCTGGCAGAAGTCTCTGGAGCGTGCCGTCGTCGATTACCGTAATTATTGGTAATGCATTGCAGTAATAAAATAAACGGCTACCTAACGAACCCCAACAGAAGCAGATCAGAAAACTACTACTAAAATATGAGCAAATATACTTTTCAAACAGAGGGAATTAGAAATAAAGGCCTGTCTCTAATATAAGCCTGCTTCCAATAAAGGCCTGGTACCCTCTGCAGTTGAGGTAAATAAAGGCCCGGGCCAATATTAGAGGAAATACAGTATGTTTGTTCCCGGGTTCAGCCGATATAGGTTTTTTAAGGCTGATATGATACTGATATTTTTGTTTTGGAAAATCCTGATAGCCGATATTTTGTGCCGACGTTCAGTATCTTTAAATTTGACTATTTTCATGCCAAAGAATTACTTCATCCCCAGAGTTTTCTTCTTTTCAGGGTGGAAAAGCCTCTGAAACAGTATTTAGAGCATCATGGGACACTAAAACTCTCCACTGAAACCCATTCTAATTAAATTCTTTAAAGAGTTAGCAGCTTGTTAACTTCAGGAAGCAAAGTCATTTCAGCCACATTTTGCAGTTTTACCGGGCTCCAAACTGTTGCTATTGGTGGAAAACTACTGTTCAGTCCTGTGGGTAGTAGGAAAACTTGCAGTGGACCTGTGCCACCAAATAATTTATGCTGTAAATTAAGTCAGAATAGTTTATGATTTATCCATTTTTAGAACATTAGACTGCATTATGATAATGAATAATGTTTGACAGACAGGTTCACAGACTTTTACAGACTTATTTTTAATGGTAAAAATAAGAAAAAGCTAACACTCAACTGAAAACTGATCAGTTTGTACAGTTTGAACGTTAGTGACACTGTTTGGATGTCAAGACATTTTCCAAAGCGTTCGCTCGCTCTCAGCATGTTAGGAACCGGTGTCACCAGCCATTTAAGAGACAAGTGGGAAACCTGAATCCACCATGCTGTGCCTTTCTGTCTGTCTCTTCAGTTTAACTCATACAAATACACCAAACACACACTAGCAGAACGAAAAGAGAGAACAGACACACACACACACAAAATGCAACGCACAAGCAAATACACCAAACACCTGCTACCTGAAAAAAACCCAAACAAACTAAAAACAGAACAACAACAGATTGTGTAGCCTACATTCCCACAGTGCATTTGTGGCGTTGACATATAAACCTATTTAATGATCAGTTTAGTTGAAAGTGATTTCAGCTCTGTGGTTCAGTTGATCAGCTGCTTTCATCTCTTCTATGGAGAACACAGTAACATTAGTTTACTGGCTAGCTAGTTAGCATTAGCAACTAACAACTAGCCTAACCCTAAACTGCTAGCAAACATAGTTTATAGCATATTACATGGCTACAGGCTACACACAGAAGCACTTACACAACAATGTGCTGTAAAATAGTAGAGTATGTTGTCTTTTGATCATAAAAACATTTAGCTACATATATCACTATTTATATCACTATTTATATCACTATTTACATCACTATTTCAAGCTAACAGATGAAGAACACAGAAGTTAAGTTCTCCTGTCGTCAAAACTAATTTGCATATGAAGAGGATTATGGGAGATTAAAATGGCAGCTAAAGCATGAAGATTTACAGTTAAAGTTTTCACAATAATACCACTTTGTTTTATTGATTATATAATGCAGCACAGAGCTGATTTGTACATAAAGTCTTTAACCACAACCAGGCCTGGAATTTCATCATTTTAGGGGCAAGGCCACTTGGCCTTTGGTGTTGTCAGTTTTTGGGGGGCATAAAGGCCAAATGCCAGGGCAGCAAGGCCATCAAATACGGTTTCAAATAACGTTCAAATAATGGTTGCTGGGTATAAAAAAATGAATGAAAGTAACGTTAATGTTGTAACGAAGCCAGCTACCGGTGTTAGACTACCTAACATAAAAACATAACATTGATTTGACAGCTACCTAGCAAATGTTTGATAACATTATGTTTGTTAACATTAATGTTACAAACATTAGGCTATAATACTCATTAGGCACCTAACACTTCTTAGGCCACGGGTCAGCTAACGTTGTAGTGATATACGAGCAATGCGTAACATTATATGTTGAGTTTCTTGTCTTATTCGTTCGCTAATTTATCAAACTTTCTTACCTCAGCTCAGTCGACCTTCTATTCTCAGAAATTCACTCAGTCACAGCTTTGCGGCGTTGGCACATCAGGATGAGTTCGATTAAGTCTCCTGGTTGGCCGGTGCTAGATTTGTGTCAAATTATCGTCAATAAACAGCCCGGTTTTCCAGCGGTTCATACCAGGCTCAAAATCGAACCCACCACTGGTTCTGTGCGCAGCGTTTCCACTTGTTGTTGCCCAATAAGAATTCAGAATCTCAACAGAAGACACTGGTGTCTAAAAACCGTGTTGACAGAAAAGAGGCAGAGGAGAAAGAGGCAGAGGAGAAAACGGCGAAATCAGCTGGGGCAGTGCGGGCGGGGCATCAAGGCCACTGTGGGCATCTAATCTTTTGAGGGGCATAAAGCCACACTGAGGGGGCACAGGGGCCACGGCCTTCATGGCCCCCGTGAAATTCCTGCCCTGACCACAACATGATGAAGTTTCAAAGAAGAGTGAAGAGTCTCACCTCTGTTTTGAATTTGGGTGTTGAAGAACAAGGCACTGTGGCAAAAAAAAGTGTTCATTCACACGGATACACACACACACACACACACGCACACACACACACACATCTGCAGCTACAAACAAGCATCTTTATTACTGTAGCTGTCTCTGCCGGGTCATGGCGGTGTTGCTCTGGGGAGGCGGCCATGTTTGTGTTTCCCTGTTGTCTGACGCCTGGTACAAAAGGTCAGAGGAGGGAGACGCTGGTGGCATTTGGAATGTCTGTTTCTTCTGTGCGTGTGTGTGTGTGTGTGTGCGTGTGCATGTGCGTGTGCGTGTGTGTGAGAGAGAGAGAGAGAGACAGTGAGAGAAGAGGAGAGACAGCAAGAGAGCGTGTGTTTGTACATGTATGCGTCACTACAAGTATTTTTGTGTATATGTTTGTATATTTTGTGTTCATGTGTCTGTATTGTGTGTGTGTGTGTGTGTGTGTGTGTGTGTGTGTGTGTGTGTGTGTGTGTGTGTGTCAGGTTAATAGCCGTCTCTGTATTCAGCTCCTGTCTCTCCTCCGCTCAGCTAAAACCTTGTTTCCTCGAACCTCCTGACCTCCAACTCTCCCTCCCTCTCCTTCACTTTTTTCTGTCACTTTCATCTTGTTCCCCTCTCTCTCTCTCTCTCTCTCTCTCTCTCTGTCCCTCTCTCTCTCTCTCTCTCTCTCTCTCTCTCGCTCCCTTTCTCTTTTATTTGTCCTTTTCTAAATCTATCTTTGTTTGTCTCCTCTGTCGCTCTGTCTCGGTTTCTCTCTCTGTCCTCCTCTGTGTTTTTTAACCTCTATTTTTTGTTTTGTGCCAATTTATTCAGGTTTTATTTCCATATGCAAATATTTCCATATTTCTCTGACCCAAAGAAGACCCAAATAAATCTGACTCAATCACACATCTCTCTCTCTCTGTTTGTCTGCTTATCTTTCTTTCTCTTTCTTTATCTTTCTTTCTTTCTTTCTTTCTTTCTGTCTCTCAGGACCTGAGAAGGGCAGATGTGTGGCGTCAGAGTATTTCACCGAGCCAGAGATAGAGATTACTACAGAGAATACAGCCAACATACTCAGTGAGTTGACCACACACACACACACACACACACACACAGTCCTGTCTCTCTTTACTGATCTATCTTGAGCTATTGAAAGGTGGACGGCCCATATTCTCCTTCATAAATCAAGTTCGTACAAGACCGTCTCCACACTTACATCAGTTCTACTTTTTAACACCGTCGGTTGTCGGTTTCGGCAAAATGAGAAGCCGACAATTAAATGAGCAAGTTAGCGCAAGTCTCTGACCACAGAAATGTATGTAGGACCTCAAATTTGCCAAAAATGTTCAGTTTAGCACTAAGTTACCACTCTGTACATTAAAAATGTTAACACAAAAATTCTATAGAGGGACTAAAAAAGTATTTAAAAAATGCTTCTATATAACCCTTTTTAACATTGTTTACATCATTGTCTTTTTTGGCTAAATGAGATTATGATTTTTAAATCATGAAATTTAGAAACTAGTGTTACTTACTAATCACAAAAATGTATGTATGCAAACATTCTGAATAGGATCTAAAAGTTACCAAAAATGCACATAAAATTTTATCAAAAATGGTTCTATATACCATCTTCATCAGTAACATGCAGCACTTTACTACTAATTTGAATGAAGCATTCAAAATCAAAGTAGTACACCCTTAGCCTGGTGTCCAGCTCCTATGCATCGCAGTTTTCAGCACTCTTCGAATTTACATGGCAATTCCTTATGAATCGGCATGCAAATTTGAAGAGTGCTGAAAACTGCGATTCATAGGGGCTGGATACCAGGCTAGTACACCCTAGCTCTCATGATAAAAGCTATGCTGAAGCTGCTGAACTAGTGCGTAGTTTGGTCTTGTGTGCTTCATGCAAACCGGTAGTACTTCCCAAAAGGGGAAGAATAAATATTGTTTATTTCTTGAACCATGTCTCCGATGTTCCTGAGGTCTAAGACCTGTGAAGAGTTCTAAACCTTTATAAACCTAAAGAGAATGTACAATAAAAACAGCACCGAAAAGCACTGAATGTTACTGATGAAGGTGCTTTACAGAACCGTTTTTGGGATCTTTCAATCGCTCCCAATCTCTCCTCTACGGAGCCCGGGAGTGGCCATCGGGAGAAAAATAATTTATGTTGTGGCCACGATTCACTGTAACGTGCGCACGATATGCAATTCGTTCCCTCGATTTCCTCTTTACGTACGCACAAATTGCCAAAACGTGCCCTCGAAATAGTGATATCGTGCTCTGGATATATAATCCATGCGCTCTTCACGAGCTTATAAAGAGTCAGTGCACATATTGGTGATTCTGTTTAAATGTGGCCTGTCCTGGGTGTGTTGCAGCACCTGATTGTGTTTACATGGCCTGAAGGTTAAGTGGCTAAATATGTTGCAGTATTTGGGGGATTTGCCTATTCAGTGTAAACAGACAATGGATATTAACATACCAAATCCTTACTATCTGCAATATTTGAAAGGTTCCTTTTAAGTTGCATTTTTTCCTTAACTGCACAGTAACAAAATCGAAATCAAGGGAACGAATTGTATCTCGTGCGCACGAATGAACTAAAACGTGCGCACGGTACAGTAAATCGTGGACTCAATATAACTTTTTTTCTCTCCCAATGGCCACTCCCGGGCTCCGTACTCCTCTACCTACTGACAAACATAAAACAGACAGGTGCAGTATTAGAGGTTTCATTGGGTTCAAGTGTCGCCACTCTTGTCTCTCTCCAGCTTCCAAACCAATGCTTCACCCCTATTTTCTATTTTCTATCAACAAGGTTACCAAAAAAATCCCAATATATTGGGCGAAGAACCTCTGAAGAAACATATTTTTTCCAAGTAATCCTGTGTAAACTGAACATATTTTCCCACTAAAGCAGTCGTGATCGTCGTTCCCCAGGGAACCAAAAGAAAAAATAATACATCAGCTGCATATTTCTGAACACATTTTGGAGACAGAGAAGACGTGGCGTTCTGCTCTGCTAACCGTCGAATCGTTGAAGTCTTGTTGTTTTTTTTTTTTTTAAAGAGAAGTAACAACTTAATCTGTCTGCCATGAGCTTCCATTTACTACCAAACGCTCACCGAAATCCCTAAGAACTTCTGAAGAACCACATTTTCTGTGTAAATTGAACGTAGTTTTCCTCCGAAGCAGCCGATGATCGCCGAGAGCCGGCCCACGTTCCCCCCCGGGGGAACCGTTCCGTCCCACAGCTGTTTTAATGATTTAAGATGTTGACACTGTGAACTCGACGGAAAGCGCCTTCAAAGTGCTTTTTCCCCCCGCCGCCGCCGCCGCAGTGCGTTCTGTCTCTTTGAAGTTAAACACACACACACACACACACACACACACACTGTTGTTTGGGATACACCAGAGGGAAGACATTTGCCCCGTTTACCGCTAGATAAATTTCCCCAGGTAGACGCGCAAGTCATAACACTGTAGTGGCACAGTGGGAGAATTTACTGAATAAAACATGGATTTCTGTGCTCAACAAAACTCAGACAGAGATCCAGTCGTTCTCTGTTTATGAGCAGAGAAAGTTATTGTATCACCCGGATGTTTCTGAGCACATGTCGGAGGCGTCCTGTCATCGGAGAGGACGTGTTTTTCCGTCGGATCGTCGCAAGTCTCATTTCCTTTATTTCCTTGTTTTTTTTTAAGAGAGAAGTAACAGAACATCATTCGTAGCGCTGTGATTGCGCTGGAGAGCAAACCGAACCAATTATTTCTCAACACGTCTCGGTTACAGAGCCGCTAATAAAACGTTGGGGATGTTTCCGGCTGCGTCTCCAAGTTCTTGTTTCTGTAAACAGACGTTTTCTTTGCGTTTCGGTAAACGAGGCGTGTAACGAACTCGCTAACGCAGTCCGACTTTATTATTCATAGTTTGCTCTAGTGAGCTGGCTCATGTGTTTGCCTTTAACAACTTTGAAACATCGTTTACCGTCTGTAGAAATAACTCAAGGAAGGAATTTGATGCATTTTTCCTCACTGATGATTCAATGGAGGAGACAAAGTTCAAGTTCATCTGCAGAGTTCGCTGCATTTTAGACTCAGCTTGGTGCGTACCACCAAAAACACAAAAAAAAACACAAACACAAAAAAAGTTTTTCAATTAAATTGTTAAAAAAATATTCCCGAAGGAACATTTAAAAGTGATTTAGCCACTCAGCAGTCTTCAACTAAACCCCTTTTTGCCTTGAATTCTGGAGTTAATTGAAAAACATTTTCCTTTGCAAGCGCCTGCATAATTACTAGTCTATGTATGTCTCACCCTCCCTCTCTCTCTCTCTCTCTCTCTCTCTTTCTCTCTCCCTCTCCCTCCTCCCTCTCCCAGAAATGGTGCGGACCGCCACTCCCTTCCCCATGGTCTCCCTGCTCTTCGTCTTCACCGCCTTCGTCATCAGCAACATCGGACACATCCGGCCGCAGCGCACCATCCTCGCCTTCGTCTCCGGGATATTCTTCATACTGTCAGGTAATGTGCTCATACAATATGTGTGTGTGTGTGTGTGTGTGTATTGGAACGCAAAACTTATGAGTCTCAAGTGAGTCTCAAATGACGGGTTGACAGAAAATTGAACATATCCCAGGTGCGCACTTTAAATGAAGTGCACACTTTGTTTCTCAGCACCTGCACAGTAAATCTTTCTCATAATCAGGTTTACTCGAATTCAGTTAAACTCAAACTTTGTTTCCCTCTAAGGGAGATGATGTTTGCAGACAGGACTGACAATTAAAACACACACAACGCTCATTTTATATTCTTGTGCGACAGCTCCGGTCTCTAGGCGTCTCGTGTCACGGTTTGTTTCCATATTTTCCAATTACTCTGCTGTGTCCACTAGTCACTGCAAAGCAGTCTGGGGGACAGACCTGGTACAGAGCTGCTGGAGGAGGAGCGGATGGAGCGTCTGCACAAAATAAAATAAATAATAAATAAAATAAAAATAAACTATTGATACAAAATGCATCTTTCTTAATGTAAAGCCATGCATAGGCTGCATTATTTCTAAAAGTAAATCAGGCAAGCGCTATCCTTATTAAGTCAAGTCAAGTTTAACTTCCTTATCCTTCCTTATCCTTCCTTCCTTATCATCCATTTAGGAAATTCATCTGGTCCCTGGTGCACCAACACACACACACACACAGTAACAACAAGACATCAACAACAACATCAACAAAAAACAAACAACAGCAATTCTAAAAACTACATTTTACCAGTCTAAAGTAGTTCGGTCTCAGATAGTTATAGTCTAAAATAAATAAGTGGGTTTGGAGCAATGGGGGTTTGGAGCAATAAAACTATTTGCGCAGTGCAAAGCTTATGAGATAAAACATTAACGTAAAACTAGATAAAACAAAATTCAGTACTGACTGTTGAATGAATGAATGAATGAATGAATGAATGAATGAATGGCAGCAGGAACAACAGGCAGCTTGAACCTGGTTGTTTTAACTGTGCGCTGCAGTTTTCTGCCTCTCTGACTCACTTCACATTTCTGATGTGAGGGAAAGTCCAGCTGTATGAAGCTGATGTGAGAGATGCTTCCGTCCGCTGAGGAATATTTTCTGGTCTCTGCCTGTCGGACGGACTTTCCTCCAGATTCACTCGAAGGTTTACGACGGAGAGATGTGAGCCTGCTCTCCTCGGCCGCTCCTGCCTCACCTCTCTGTCTGTAAACAGCAGGTTTTTTTTCAGATGGATTAATGAGAACTGGAAAGGCTTTATCAAGACAGGGTCAAGACAGATTTGAAAAGGTTTTGGGTTCCTTTGTTTCTGCAAAAGGAGAAAATTAGGCTATTACTTCTCTGTCCCAGAACCGTATTTTGTCCTTGCCTCATATTAATCTTTTTCTTTCCTTTTTCTATCCTGTTCTAAATAGGCAAGAGCAATTTTGAGTAGTTTAATTTTGTTTGTCGGCTGTCGTTTTTTGGGGGGGTTTTTTTCGAGAACATTTTTGTTACATTTGTATTGAGAAACCTGAAAATACTATTCTGGAAACACCAACAGAATACAAACATAAATTCACACTAAAACACATGACACATCACTATGACATGTAATGTACTGACAAAGATGAGTTGATGAGGCCAGACAGGGAACCGAAAACTCAATATAGTGCAATAAAAGTTAGTTGGGTAGTAATTAGTAATTAGTCGGGTGGACGGTGGCAGACTGAAGATATAAGAGGTGAGCTTGAAAAGTTGCCAGCAGAGGCGGGGACTCGAGTCACATCAGACTCAAGTTACACTTTTAATTACTTTAGACTTGACTTTATGCATGAAGAGAAGACTTGAGACTTGACCTGACTTGGGTTCTGGTGACTTGGGACTTGACTCTGACTTGTACTCTGATGACTTGAAAAGGTTTCTAAAGTCTTGACTTGAGATCTTGTGTTTGTGTAAATGACTTAGATTGAAAGTGATGAGATTTGTTCCAGCAGACGACTGAATTTAAATTCTGTTTTCTGAATTTGTATGGAATGATTTAATTTATTGAAGTTGAAACTGATTCTAGAAATCAAACTCATGATGCTCTTACCAAGTTTTTATCCTATTAAAACCATATTGCATTGAAAAGTCCTAGATATTTAGTTTTCTTTAAGATATTACATTGATACTGGACTCTTCATTTGTTCTGACTTGACTTGCTGTTCTACATTTAGACTTGAGACTTGACATTAATGACTTGGACTTGACTTGGTAATCTACATTTAGACTTGGGACTTGACTTGAGACTTGTGCCCCAAGACTTGAGTTCAAATCCCCGGACAGAAGAGGAAACTATGAGTAGTGGAAGTGAATGAGCAACACTCTCAGTTCCCTAAAAAACTCCTCTGCTGGAGCTGGACAGTGTCAAACAGGGCAGCTCCCAGGTGTGTGTGTGTGCGTGTGTGTGTGTGTGTGTGTGTGTGTGTGTGTGCATGTGTGTGTGTGTGTGTGTGTGTGTGTGAAAGACTCCCCCTCGCTTGTCTGCTTAAATAAGCTTTTTTTAAAAGCAGCAGTGCAGAAGCAGTGAAGCAGGCGAGTTAAAAGTGAAGTTTCTACAAAGTTAATAATAAAAGTAAAGCTGACTGGATGGAAGATTTACTGAGCAGGTTTCCTTTCCACTTCACCAGTGACAGCTTGTCAGACTCTACCTTGTTCTTGCTGCTGGCTGAAAAGTGAACGGGATTTAATTCCAAATAATTGCTCTCCACCACGCCAGCTGCAGGGAAGCAGAGGCTTGATGTTTGGCTTCAGGCTTTCAGTTAAAACTTTGACTTTAACCAAACAGGCTGGAAAGCTGCTTTGTAGTTTGACATTTCAATCAGTCAGTCAGCGACGAGGAGGCTGGTTTTTCTTCAGGAGAATACATTTCTGAACCGAGTCATCTTCACATTAAATTCCTCAGCTGTGCCTCTCAGCCTGATGAGCAGACCGGACCGACCATCACTGTTTCCAATCAAATTATATTCCAGACATTTAGCTGTGACCCTCGGGCGCAGAGTGGAGCCTTACTGGATGAAATGTTTGATCACATCTCTAATTAATAGACTCACATTTATTCTATTGCCAAACCAGACTATATTTGGACCAATCAGCGAGGGTCTGTGGGAGAGAGGGAGGCAGAATGTATATTTAAAGTCTTTCCATAGAGGACTCGGGCCCGATCTGGGTCAAATAGCATTCGTGGTGTTTGTTTTAATCTGCTCGGAGTACCAGATGGGTGGAGTTTGCCATGTAGAACAATGCAGAAAATTTAGATCACAGGGAAGAATTTGAAAGTGATCACCATCTTAAACAGGTCACCAAAACTCTGTCTAATAAACAAGTTACTTTATTTTATTTTATTGAACACAAAAAAACAAACAGCACAACAACAATTATCAGACATATACAACATACATATAAACACAAACGCTAACGCCTGACACATGGCATTTGACCTAACAATAGTAGTAGTAAAGTAGTAAAGTAAAGTAATAAACAGCAAAGTAAGCAAAGCAATACAAAGCAATACAAATTCTTTACCAGCATTGTGAAGATTATCCACATTATGATTTGGGCAACTCACCTAATTCCCATAAATAAAGAAACAAATTTTGTGAAATTTTTTAAACCGATTAATACTAGGTCTACATTTCTGTGCCATCTCCCATTATTATTACAATAAATCTTGCTAAAAATGTAAATTCATATCTGAACACATCTTTTGAACTTTCCTCCAAAATGCAGATACAATATGGCAGCACCAACAAGATGGACAGTTACCAGTCAACAGTCTGGACCCACCTGACTGAATGTTCTGTGTCTCTCATTCTCTTAAAGCCATTCTGATCTAAAGGCTTCTGCTTAAATGCTTGAAATGAGTTTTTTAGACAAATATAAATAGTGAAGTTGATCCTATGTATGAATTTCTTTCCAAAGCCTTTTGCCTTTCCATCAAGGCAAAGGGCGGCTTCTTTAAAGAATCTAAAATATAAGATAGTTTTGATTTGTTTAACACTTTTTTTTGGTCGCTGCATAATTCCACTTGTGTTATTTCATAGTTTTGATGTCTTTACTATTATTCTAAAATGTGGAAAACAGTAAAAATAAAGAAAAATGTGGTGTGTCCAAACTTTTGACTGGTAGTGTACATCTATATTTATGTAGACAAGCTACTTGTGAGTCATGTGACTTTTGTTTACAAGTCCTAGTTCACTTGTAATTGGTCAGTTTGAACCTAAACGAACCAAATACAACAAAGTCAACCTTTCCACGTTCGGACCACAGAGAACAAACTGTAGGTGAGACCAACTTGCCTGTTTAGATAAGAGTCAGCATCTAACAGAACCCGGTCCCTCCGTCTGGTCCCTGGCCCCCGGGTGGAGAGACGTTTCACTTATCTCTCTGTCGAGGTCGAGGTGGGAGAGGGTGACTATACTCTCTCTCTCTCTCTCTCTCTCTCTCTCTATCTCTCTCTCTCTCTCTCCGCAGACAGGATGACATCACCTTCGTGTTTGGGCTGTTTTTTATATATATATATATATTTTTTTTTCACATGGTGGACGTTTCACCCACAGATGCTAACTTAGCATGGTGGCTGCTGACTGGACACTTTCAGAGCCATGACAGCCACGCTCTCATTGTAGCATGAGAAAAACACACACACACACACACACACACACACACACACACACATGTACGCACAGTCACAAAGAGACACACACACACACACACACACACACACACAGACTCACACATTGGCAACAGCATTTAACAAGGACTGTAGTGCTTTATTCTTCAATGAAAAGAATGAATGAAGTTGTTCTGTCGATTTGTTGTTTTTGTTGCTATCTCTCTCACTATATATGAATGTCTTTATTTAAAAAGTAATTTCAACAACTGGAAACCGTCTGGCACCTTTTGTCAGCAGACGAGAAAAGAAGGAGGAGAAGAAGAAGAAGAAGAAGAAGAAGAAGTCACAGGTTTGCAGCACAAAGAAAGAAATCGATGATTCCCATTTTCACCTCGGTAACCAACAGCATAATGATAGTGTTTGATGCTGGAGTTATATCCCGCGCTTTTGTTGTTTCCTTTTTGTTTACCATAAAAGAAGAAGAAGAAGAAGAAGAAGAGTGTGTTCTTCATCAAAGGGAGCGGCGCATTCTTCCTCACACAGCAGGGGGGCAGAGAGGAGACGGAGGAGTGGAGCGTTTTAAAAACATTTAATGCCGTTTTGCAGTGGAATTGCTTTTGCTCGTCTCAGCCAAGTTGCGTTTTTTTGTGTTTGTCATGGAAACGGGCCGTCAGCGGACGAGCACCCTGAGGTGACAACATGGCTGCTCTCTCCCTTTATTTCCTCCCTTTCGTCCTTAAATCGTCTCATCATCATCATCTCTCTCCTCCCTCCCATTCTCTCTCTCTCTTTCTCTTTTTCTTTCTCTTTCTCTGTCTCTCCCTCTCTCTCGCTCTCTGGCATTCTTTTCCCTCTCTCCCCTGTGAATGTGTGTGTGTGTGTGTGTGTGTGTGTGTGTGTGTGTGTGTGTGTGTGTGTGTGTGTGTGTGTGTGTGTGTACATGCTGTGCCCACGCAATATGTCCAGGAGGCTGTTGCTGAGAGGAGCAGTCAGCCACAACGCTGCCATCTGCTGGCTCTTATAGGGAACGACAGGTCTCTCTCTCTCTCTCTCTCTCTCTCTCTCTCTCTCTCTCTCTCTCTCTCTCTCCCTCCCTCTCTCTCTCTCTCTCTGTCTCTCTCTTTCTGTTTCACATGATCTTTCTCTCTCTCACTTTCTCTCTCTCTTCTACTCTAAAGAGAGACATAAAGAGAGACTGGTGGCATGTCTAGGCAGTTAAAGAGTTCCTTAATTGTTTATTGTTTTTATTTACTCTATCTTTGTTGCTGTGGTGTTTCTGCACTGCACTTCCCACAGATCACCTGTCAATCAAACAAGTGTGGGCGGAGCTTGTATTTTCTGTTGATGCAGTTTGAGTTTCTCTTTTCTTCACTGCTCATGCGAACTACCCAGTTCTTCTTCTTCTGTTTATTACAAACAAACCGAGAAACTGTTTAGAATAGCAGATGGAAAAGCTTTCATGACATGGATATAGTTTGAGTTTGAGTTTTAGTTTATTAGTATTCATGCTCACAGTTAACAACTGAATAGAAGCAGAATTTACATGATAGATTTACATCTATACATGATTGTACATCATAAAAATGTAAAACTATACATATCTATTTACACACATGCACCCATACATTCATACTCATACAAAATACAACCATACACTTACATACAATCATGCATACATTTTAAAATGCCATAAAAAACAACAATATACAACACAAAACACAAAACAAACAAAAACAGACCCCAAAGACTTCAGCTATCCATCTTTTGTTCCATTCAGTTCTGTATTGTACAGTCTGGCTGCTGTAGGCTGACTCACTATTGTTTTATATCAACATGCATCATGCTCCCATGATAGAGAGTAGTAAAACAGATGTGTATTTATATGAAGATGTCACAGATTATGACTCGATCTGCCTGTCCCTCCTGGCCTGGTTTCCCAGCAGCAGACGGGTCAGACAGGCCTACTTTTCATTTGCTTTAATTAGACTCATTTTGACCATTTTCACTGCAACACCAAACAATATTAATGTTCAATAGCACAGCCAGGACCAGACGGATGGCTTAATAATCTGTTTCCAAAAGACTTTTTCTGGCAGCAATAATTTGTTTTTTTTATGCAGCTGTTGTGTGTTTATGTGCCAGCAAGCAGAGCAAAGGATGGGTATATTAAAGTCACTTCCAAAGCATTATATAAGTATTTCGGAAAAGATAAATAAATAAAACAGGGTTAGGGTAGGGCTGGGCGATATTGACCAAATCAAATATCACAATATTTTATACCGAATACCTTGATATCGATAATGTGACAATATTCTGGGGGAATGAGTATTTGTGCTTTCATAAGATATTTAAACACAAGAAATTTGAAAATTAGTAATGATCATTAGCAATCAGTAATGTGTAATCAGTAATAACAATGTGGATATGATGAGCAGGTAAAGCCGATCATTGTTCGTTTCACTCAGACAGAACAGTTTAATAAGTTCAGAAAATTGTGCCACTTCACTGTGAAGCAGCCTTTAAGACCAGGAAGAAGTGACATTTAAGCTATTTCACAATATTAAGATAAACAAAATCCCAGATGATATCTAGTCTCATATCACAGTATCGATATTGTACGATATATAATCTCCCAGCCCCAGGTTAGGGTTAACTGTACCTGAAGTTCATTGTTTAATATCTTTAAAGTGTAGTGGATCCAGCCTGTTATCTAGTTACCTGCTTTCCTCTAAAACAGATCATGACTTAATTTTGAACTAGCAACATTTTTGGAAGAGCTGGTGTCAGTTTTTGAAACGGTGGGCAGCACATTTTGAAATTAAACTTCAGGTCATCTCTTTTTCCTGTTTAACATATCAACCTTTTTCATATCAAGGACCCTAATTTAGTTCACATTAGAGCCACCGACCCCCATTTGATGAGATTTTGTCTCTTGGACCCAAATCTGAGTATATTTTTGTTTATGTCAGATATGATTTTGTCCAGAATCTCATGACTCTCTATTGCAGGTAGAGAGATAACAGAGAAATTACTGTAACAGAGTCATTCTTCTACACTCTCTAACTGTGTTAACTTCTTGTAAATGAAATAACAGTGAAGTTTAACAATTCATCACTTTGCTGGGGACCCCCCTTGAACCCCCTCAAGGACCTCCGCTGGTCCCCGGCCCGCGCGTTGAGAACCTCCGTGTTAAAGTAGGAGTGATCTGAGGTGATTTGACAGCTGTGAGGTGATTTTTTTTTTTTTTTTTTTTAAGCGGCAGCAGCAGAG
>NW_027281018.1:170000-285784 GCF_046629955.1 Centroberyx affinis | reverse complement strand
GTCTTCCTGAACGGAACGATTTATGACTGTGTGTGTGTGTGTGTGTGTGTGTGTATGCACGTGTGCTGTGCTGTGCTGTCTCTGTGTGTGTGTGTGTGTGTGTGTGTGTGTGAGTGAGTGTGTGTGTGAGTGAGAGAGAGAGAGAGAGAGAGAGAGAGAGAGAGAGAGAGAGCAAAATCCTTAGTCTGCTTGTGAGACTTGTCAAATAACACATCATTAAATACCAAGCAGCAACTCTCAGCAATGATAACCTACTGCATGAAAGTACTGAATTGTGAACTTTTTTATGCTTTTTCAGTGCACCGCTGAAAATGTCTATATCTCCAAAGTGTCAGCTTTTCAGGAACTGAGAAACAGCCTATTCTTTTTTAGCTTGACCATGAAGTTTTGAGTTTATCCAATGGGTTTTGATTCAAAACCAACTGGAAAAAAAACCCATTGGTCTTATGAAACCCAAGATTTCATACATGGATTATATGGTTCTCTATCGCTTATGAAACCTTTATAAGCCATAGAGAACCATGTTATCCTTCAAGTGAAAGTAAAACATGTAAATCACCAAAATTAGAGTTAGGAGGGTTTCACAATCCAGTAGGCTGCTCTTCCTTCAAATCAATCAGCTGTTTTGGATCCTGCTGATGACGTCGTTTTCTCTTATTTTGTTGACTTGCTATTCTAATCACAGCTGTTGCAGTAGATGGAACACCTACTAATAAAACACATTAAAACTATTCACTCATTCATGTGTGGTGTTTTGGTTTATCTGTGTCACTGCCACTATACTGGAGTAGAGATGCAAGACAGGCTATATTCTACTTCATTGTCCCACCTGCGATGTCCCACAGCTGCAGCCGGACAGTCTCGGAGTCCCAGTTCAACACCTTCAAGGCGAAGTCCACTCCAATAGTGGCTCGGTAGTTGGTGGAGTAGGTCTGGTGCACGTAGCGCCTGATGACGGAGGTCTTCCCGACCCCCAGGTCTCCGATCACCAGCACCTTGTACAGGTGCTCTTTCCGGGCGCCCTGCATGCCGCTGGAGGACGACGGGTGGTTGGTCATTCCCCCTCCTGGGTCTCAGTGGTTTCAGCGGCTTTCAGAGTCGTTCCGAGTCGAGTTTGTTTTTTTGGGTTTGTGTGGTTCTCCCTCCTCTCTCCCTGCTGACCCCTGTCTCTGTTTGCTCTTGCCCTGCTCTCAGCATGGGTGAGGAGGAACCGCCCTGCCTGTGGGGAAGTGTGTGTGTATGTGTGTGTGTGTGTGTGTGTGTGTGTGTGTGTGTGTGATCTCCTTAGGGGCTGTGCTTGGGAGCGTATGACCTCGCCTCGCACCCTGGGGAGACGCACGGTTAAGGCGTCCCTGTAGAAAAAGTGCCATGAAGTCCTATCTAGATAGGTGCTTCTAGTACTCAATATTGTAACCTTATGGCATTGTTTTATGGTATTTTTTTAATCTCCTGTGGTATCATAATAGTCCTATAATATTCTCATAGGGGTTATAGTTTTGCGGTGACATTTGTATAGTATCCCGCTACAATTTACTATAGGATGGAGTCGCCCCCTATAGTCTCAGTGAATGAAAATAAAGTTTCAGAAAGTAGTCTACTAGAGGCAGTAATGTCGAACATGTTGACTTATTGGATTATGTTGAGTTGAATAACACGTAGCTATAGGCCAAGTCAGAGATGAGTCATGCGATGATTATATTTATTTTCCTGCACCCCCCCCACGCCCATGCCTTCAAGCTACAGATGAAAATGTAGCTATAGCTTTGTTATGCGAGTTTATAAGGCTCTAGTAGAGAGAGAAATCACCAAGACTTTCTTATTATGACTCACAGCTGCAGGGCAGAAAACTCCCCCAAAGAGAGAATATTCCTTTAATCTTCCTATAGGGACTTAAAGTGTGTTTGTAGCGCTTAATATAGGCTAGTTTAGTGACCTCATATGGTATCACTATAATATTCCTGTAGGAACTTATAGTGATTATGTGATATTAGTGTAGTATCATTCAATGATTTATTATAGGATTACCATAGTTTCTTAACATTAAACAACCAATCAACAGTAGTGTGTTGATATGCAACAGCACAGCATCCCACCATCCCATGGATAAACAATGAGTGGGTCCATCGGGGCCCTGCTCTCTCCCTGGCCTCATCAAAGCTATTACCTATGAATAAATTTTGCCCACCATCTTGTGAATATTAATTTCGCTTAGCAAATTCGGTCTACAATTTATGGCTGTAGGAAATTATATCACATGTTATTTAATAAAGAGTGCCCTAGAAACCCTGTTTCCAGTTAGGTTTATTAATTGTGGCACAGTGATTTGACACATTTATCTTCTTATTTAGAAAAGGTCGATAAGTAACATCAACTTTTAGGAACTGTAAAAATAACACTGCACAAGATCCAGTTCTCAGCATTAAAAAGAAGCATGACTACTGAAAACATATTAAATATGTAGCTTAGAAAATAATAATTCTAAGGGTTTCATTCCAAAATAAAATATCCACCAATTGCGATAACCAATACCTACTCTTAGAAAATGATTGCTTCATTAAAATAAAGGATATTATGGGTTACTAGTACAGTTGTCATCTTTTCTTGCAATATTATAGTTACATTTTTGTATAGGATCATCTGTGTTTTTTTCAAATATTGATTGAGGAATTCCAGGTAGAAAAATTCATACAATATGGATATGTAGTGTTTTGGAATGAAAACCTTAATTTTAACATCAAACTTACTGTATGACGCACAGGTCTACATTCTAAGCTCTGTCATTCTGAAAGGCAGATAAAGAGAGAGAAAGAGGAAGACAGAAGTCTTCCATACATTATATCAATGAGTTATTGGCATAAAGTGCAGTATGCACCTGCAAAATTCCCATCGGCACAAACCTGCATGCAACATGGAAATTACCTAATTTTGATTTCTTCATTCAAGACCGGTACAAATATTGCACATTTGAAAAGACAAGAGAAACACATTCCTGCCCGTGTAAACGTACAGCAGAAAGAAGGACTGAAGGACTGAAGCCAGACTCAAAAGGCCAACTGATAAACTTATGGGCATCATGAGTTACAGCTCACTTCAATTCAAACAGCTACTTGTCTGTAAATTCATACTATCAACCATCTACATCCCCAGAGAGGCCAAAACACACATCCAAAATAATAAGAGTATTCATTCAATAAATAATCCAATAATGTTTGAGCATAAATAACAACATACTCATAATAATGTCATTAAACAATCTAAAAAACAATACCCTCTTATAATACCCGAAACGCTTAAAGGATTAATAGAGTCAGAATGGACTAATGCTGGGATTTTTCATGGCCAGAGTGAGCCCAGTTAGAAACATGATGTAACTCACAAACACTGGCACATAAGCCAGTGCTTCTTTCAGCCTACTGGGCTGAACCAAATGTCCCAAAACTGTGGCACTCTTTTAGTGATGTCCTCTCATCTCCGTTGTGACTTTTGGTGTTAACCCTATCAGTTCTAAAGCTAATCTTAATAACTCATCAACACCATCATCATTAATATATTCTACTGTATGTATCTAATAAATAAAATTCAATTGCTTGACATGTACAGTACGAAAAAAGTAATTAACTACAAATACAACTCAACCCGAGTGCAAAAGAGTCTTGACATCATGCAAACTGGAAACATTTTGAGCCAACAAATAATAGCACTCATTCAGCAGGTAGGAGTTGAAGTCAGAGAGAGTATTTTGGTTAAAACACATCCTGAGGTGGAAGATCATTTTGGTCCACATCATTTGATAAGTGGTTATATAATCTTACATTCAACTACGTCACATCTAGACAAAAATATTAAAGAGGACATCTAAGTGGTCCATAAGCTCTTCATGGCTTAGACACCTGATGATGTTGTGTCCGTGGAGACGATGTCTCCTGTTCCCAGAGCACATAAAGAGCTCCCATCCTTTCAAGACAGGCTTTGTTCTCAGAAAATGTTTTCTTTCCAAAAAAAGGGAAGGTCTTTGAGAATACTACTTGCTTCCTGTTTCGCGCAGTACAGTATGTGTACAATTGCATTGAGATACAAAATCGTAGCACAGCATGCTTTATAATGTCTTCCATGATATCCAATAAGTTAGACGACAGAGGAAAAACGTGTCACTTTTGACTTTTTGATTCCAGGAAAAAGTTATGTGAGCTATAGTCTCCTGGATAGATGTCTTCATGCTGATGCAAACCGCATCCAACTGAGTCTTGAAATAGTAAAGGTTTACTGGCATGGTTTGGGCAACTTCTCAGTAATACAAAAATCACATGTACAGAATATCAACAGCGATATAAAGCACTGAAAAAAGCACACTTTCTGTGCTTAAGATAATAGATTATATAAAATATGTAATTGAAATATAATTTTTAATTATCTTTAATGTTCTAATACCTTCACTTACGTTATAGAATCAAATGCTGTTTTGAGATTTAATACATGTGCCATTTATTGGCATAATCCAAAAGAACAATATTTGGTGATTTTACCTCACCAACCGTATGACTGCCAACCATATTGTAATGAAATTAAATTGTGACTTCCAATTTTACATGTGTTTTCTCATTTTTTCTTCTTTGGAATTTGAATAGTTTGAAACTGAGTTTGAAATCTGTGTCAGTATAGCTTTAAAAAGTCTTTAAAATGCCCGTATGTTAAAAAGTCAGAGACTTTTTACTGACTCAGTAACAGATGAAGCAGTGACATTTCCCAGCCTGTTTCAGCATTCAGTCTTTGCAGTCTAGCCACAGGTTTATAAATGCTCTGGCTGGTATTTCTGCCCTCAGTCCTCTCAATGGGAGCATGCAGGTGTATTTGACTATCCACTGAAAAAAAAGTATATATATATATATATATATAAATTAAAAAAAAACTACTAACTACTTTAACATTCATAATATCCTTGTGAACAAAGGCATTGGATAGTTTGGTCCAGTTTGAAGCTTTGTCTTTTCAGAGTTTAAAAAGCAGTCAACAAAGAGATTTATGTATAGGGACAAGGAGCAAACATGTAGAGAGGGCAAGTTTAGAGCGAGGAGGAGCTCTGGCTGTAGTGTCTCAGCAGCAGCTGGTCGTATTCGGCATCAGAGCCTGGGGACAGGGAGGGGGGCGAGTTGCTGTTGGAGCCCAGAGACGAGTCTCTAAACGGGGAGGGAGGCGTCAGAGCAATCAGCTCCTCCATATCCTTGGCTCTTCTGCTGCTCACGCAGGCCCCACCCACACGCTCATAAATCCCTCCTAGTGGTCGATTCTCACAGAAATTGGAGATGGCTGCGACCTCGGCGTACGTGGTGACAGTGGTGGGGACCTGCCTGCCCCGGGGCATTAGGTACTGCGGCGGGCCGGGGCTGCCCTCTGGAGCTGGGGGCATGGGGGTGGTGCCAGGGGGCGGGCTGATGGTGACTCCGCCTGGCAGCATCATGGTGTTGAGCTCGCTGATGTTGGCAGTGAAACTGTTAACCACACAGCTGATTTGGTCCATGATGGTCGTGCCCTGAGGCTGGCTGCCAATCATCCCGACACCGATGTCACCCACACCTATCCCGCTAATGTCCCCGGCATCAGCCACGCTAACATTCACCCCTCTATTGTCAGCGGCCCTTCTACTGACACCAACACACCCGCCATGCTGCGAATGCTCAGGTACATAAGCGGGTAGAGCCTGTGCCTCCTCGCCGTCCTCTCTCCCCTGGAAGCCTCTTGCCTTCGCTCCATGCTGGCTGACAGTGGGCAGGGTTGACTGAGAGGGGGAGCAGGGCTGGTAGGTGCCGGCCGGGAAGGACTGAGACACCTGCGACTCTGCGTCATACTCTGTTTTGACACCGGTGTCCGGAGACCCGTCTACTCCCTTCGAGAAGGGCTTGATGATGGCTGTCTGGTTGACCTCTACCTCCTCCTTCTTCTTGACATGGATGGAGATCCTCTTCCACAGGTTGGGTCTGTAGCTGCGCTCATTCTGTGCCCATGTCACTGATTTCCCATTGGAGCTGAGGAATATTTGAGAAACAAGCATATAAGAATGTGTTCTGAGTCAGCTTGCCTAGCTAAATAAAGATGATACTGTGTAATTATGCATGCTTTCAAGATATATAATATAAGTTAAGAGTATTACAAGACATTATGTATGTACAATGCAATGCAATACAACGCCTAACACATATACAGTGGAATGAATCCATATCATAGATAGCCATCGATGGGAGATCACAGGATAACATTCAGGTTCCACTTCTCCTTGTCAGTTTTTCAACCTTCCCCCATTCTATCTTTGCCTTCCATGCAATTTCACATCTCCCTCCCTCCTCCTTTCTCGTCCCTAGAAAGAGAAATCCTTAAAGGCTGCGTCTCTCCTCTGGGAGTAGTTAACCCAAATGCGGTAGCCTTCTCAGCTCTAGGAACAGTTTTTCTTGGCTTCTCATCCAGCCTGTTGGATTCAGCTCTGAGCTATCGAAGGCAGTTCAAAAAGGGAAGGAGTTGATGAAGATGCTCATGTGTTCAGAATACATCTCAGCAGAGTTTTGATCTCCATTCATGGACTCCTGGACTGAAACAACTAAACTATGATGACAAACTGAGAAGAAGGCAGCTTATGGCCGAGAAATTAGTCCGGCAGGTAGTTTCTCTGCAGTTACACTGCAGTCCACCATGTCCCTACCTGCCTGCAGCTTGCCCATTTCCCTCTTGGCGCTTTCTTTCAGTTCCTTAGCATCTTGTCCCCTCAACCATCGCCCCCGCTCTTTTATGTGGTCCTGTGTATCTCAAGAGCATGGTATTAACACAGTCTTAGGGGTTCAATTACCCCTAAAGTGCATGGTGGTATAAGGTGTTTTTCACCAAATGGTATGGTTTATTTATAGCCCAGTTTGCCCCTCTTCTCTCACCCACACCCACTAGTCCCCTATATATACCTGATGTTGTCTTGCCCGGAGCCACGGCGTCTAAACAGGTTGGCCATGCTGCTGGAGGATTTGGCAGCATTAGCAGCATTCTTGGCATCACCGACGTGCATGCGCACCACTGTGGATGTCGTGAAAGCACTGCGCACATTTTTCTCTGGCTTGGCAAGCATGATGTACACCTGACCATGAAAATAAACAATAAATTGCGGTTAGCATGAAGACGTAAGGAAAATTACTCTTTGAAATAATAGAGAAAGGCAATTCTTAGAACTATGTGAGTGCTCTTGAACTGTAAGCCTCATTGTGTGAGAATGTGTGTTTCTGCTTCTTACCTTTGGAGCAAACATGCAGCAGAGTGCCACAGTAGCGCTGAGGCTGACACTGAAGCACATGGTTATGATCTTGTAGTTGGAGCCAAAGTAAATAGGAACAAAGGCCAGCCAGATGATACAGGTGGTGTACATGGTGAAGGCGATATACTTGGCCTCGTTAAAATTGGCAGGGACATTTCGAGTCTGGGAGAGAAAAAGAAGAATAAAAAAAGAGGGATAATGGCAGTACAGAGAAGTGGATAAAGGGGAAAGAAAACAAGAAAAGAGAGAAAGAAACTTTGATCTCAGAGAGATAGTACAGTGGGACAGCCTGTGTATCTTGAAGCTCTGTGATGCTGAAGTACCTTGAAGGCATAGAAGGTGCAGCTGAGGATGAGCAGGCCGTTGTAGCCCAGCGGGGCCACCACCCCCAGCGTGGTCAGGTTACAGATCAAGTGGACCTCGCGGATACTGGGGTAGTCATAGATCACCTAGGAGGACAGAAGTGTTGAGGGAGAATAGATCCCCTGTTTTTACTATAACACTGACGAATCACACTGATGAATCCACAAGGGCATTATGTATGCATGTATGTATTAGCAGCCCTCTGTTCAGTAATCTAATTGATGGCCTCCAAGAACTCATGTCACAATGTGTCTGTCCTTGATTTATCCTATCCTGAGTCTAAATGCGTCAGCACATTACGCACATTGCTCCTTCCATCTTGCTAAAAATTGTATGATCTTTCTTCACTTTGTTGAAACTAGCTTACCTTTCAGCAGATACTCTTGTCTGTTGAAACTGCCACTCTCCTCTGCAAATCATTGATTAAATCATTCTTATACTCTTCAAGTGTGTGTCATTATTAAACTCCAACATGTTGTTAGGATAAATACTTTATTTATCCCCAACAGAAGGGGAGAGGATGTTGCTCTGGTCGTATAAATGTAAATGAAGTTCCTCTGCATCCTAACACACACACACACACACACACACACACACACACACACACACACACACACACATACACACACACACACACACACGCATACCTGTGGTGGCTCTATGATAAGGAGTGCCACAATAATCCCCAGCTGCAGCAGTATGAGTAGGAAGGCGATGACCAATTGTGCGCAGGCGGACATGAAGCGTGGTTTCTTGGTGCAGATCTTCTTCTTGCTGCCTGCCAGGATCCGTGCTATACGATTGGTCTGGATCAAGAATAGATCAAATGGTTACGCGCACTTTAATTACATTTACTGCTGATAATACCGCTAACTCTGATTCATGACAATAATCCCTTTTCCAATTCCCAGGTCTTAAGCATTAACTCCGGGTCCACATACCTCAACTCGCACCATAAGTCCCTTCCAATTGGCCAACACCCAGTCTCTGGAAGTAGCTGCTCTATTCCTTCCCTTATCCTTAGATCCCCTTTTATCCTGCACCTGGACATGCTATGCTACTTCAGAGACACGGGACCTTGTTCGTAGAGAGGTGCTCTGATCAAATGTGGTTGTACTAAAGTGTGTACATAGGATTTAATAGCAAAGTACTTACTAAAAACCTTAAATTTGACAGGGCAAAGTTCCCAATTTTATGCCAGGCCCAGACAGACATTTCCTAATAGTACTGAGGCATTGCTGGCTTGCAAGAGAAGTGGAAGAGGAGCACACAGCACTAACTGCTGTCTATGTGGGAAGATTTTTTTTTTTCTCAGCAATGACGTGTGCTTGACTTTTTCAACAATGCTCGAGTTACTGTATATGGAAATGACAAAAACATAAGGGGGTTCACAGCATAAGAGCTTCACTTGGAAATTACTGTAGATATCAAACGTTTGAAAAAAGTGACACCCACTCCAATGCCAAATGGCATAAGGGGGTACAAATGTGTTTCATGCTGTCAATCTCATCTGGCTTGTAAGGCTACTTACAGGGAAGCTGAAGATAGACTCAAATCACCCCAGGGTGCATTAGCCCAAGCTGTTGCTGGGGAGAGGGAGGATTGAGGAAGGGGTGTGTAGAGGAAGTAAATTTCTTCTTCGACCCCTTGGACACTCATGGAGAAGCATTAACAGAACAGCACCTACCTTGGTGACCAGAGCCGAGTAGCTCATGGCAGGAGACAGGCCTATCCCCAGCCTTTGGAGGTAGCAGTAGACAACATGGGGCTTGGCGATGAGGCTGAAGGTACACAGGTAGCCCAGACATATCCCAGCCAGGATGATATAACACAGCTCACGACTGGATGACTTGACCACAGGAGTGTCCCAAAACCTACATACAAATAGAACACGTATTTAGATTCACGCAATTACTAATGACTTATTATTGTATGATTTCACCACATTCATCAGTTTCATCATCATGCTTTAGGGTGATTTTACAGCAGCTAAAAGCCACTAAAAGTTATTAAAGAAGTATTAAAGAAAAAAACAAGAGTTGTATAACAATTACAATAGTCAAATGTTATTCTTCAGCCAAGCAATGTAGTTGGAGTAGTGGTGTGAGGGTTGATTTTTGGTTTGCACATCAATACTCGACACATACAGTCACAGATTTATCCATTATTTTACTTATTTAATGGCTCCCAATGTGAATCATCCAGTCAGAACTGAGGATCGGAATGATCTGTTTTACAAAATGTTTTCACTGATGGGTGCAGTTAGCTTGTGCCTAGCTGTGCAAATTGGTTTCAATGAAGAATGCTTAAATGATAACAAGCCATTTTGGTTAGCTGAAGGGCAAGTGTAGAATTGTTTGCCCCCAACATGTTGAGTGCTGATGAGTAAAATGGTATTCTAAAATGCAAAATGTCCAGGTATCCATTCAAGTAAATATCCCACAATTACAGTATATACCATTAATACATTCAACACAAATATGTAGCAACAAACATGGCTTGTAAAGCTGGAAAGAATTACTTGATGAAGATAGAAGTAACAAAAAGTGTGGCCATGAGGCCCAGACAGGCGAAGACTACTGCAGCAATGGGTTCTGGATCCCCCCAACGCACATACTGCACGGGGATAGGCTCACAACCTGAGGGGTGGGGTGGGGATCACAGGATTGAGAAAACAAAACACAGAAAAATTCATGTAAAATTGCCATTTGTCTTCAACTGCGTCAGAGCGAGCGTGTGTGTGTGTGTGTGTGTGTGTGTGTGTGTATATGTGTGTTTCCTATCCCAATATGACCTACATCAGGACACAATATATGTGTATGTGTGGGTATGTTTGTGTGTGTGTGTGTGTGTGTGTGTGTGTGTGTGTGTGTGTGTGTGTGTGTGTACATATTTGTGTGAGTGTGTGATGTGTGATGATCCCCTCGTGGCCCAGTGTGCTACATTCACACATAACACTGGAACATTTACTGTGAACAACAGAATTAGCCAATGTGTCTAAAATCTGGAACACTTCCGTCTATAGTAGTAGGGTCACGAGAGGTGTGACAAACTTGTTGTTTGCCGTGAAACATATACATAAGAAAGATATAAGAAAGATATAAGAAAGATATAATATATAATACATAATAAGAAAGATCTGTATGCGGGGGAGAGGGATCAGAGAGAGACAGAAAGACAGAGAGAGCAAGAACCTGCTAGCATGAAAATCACTCTTGCTGTTCACAGTATACACAGGATACACACAAAAAAACTGGCCTTATGTGTGTTTGTGCATATGAGAGAAGAACAGAAATATTGTGGGAGACACTTGAAGTGTTTGCAAAAGGGTAGGGAGAGGGATTGCAACAGTTTTTAGAGATTTTGGCGTTAAGAATCTAAGCTTCAGCCAAATCCTTTTTTTCTGGCAAGGACCTCGATTCTGTGTGTTAGTATGTCGGTGTTTGTGTCTGTGCGCAGTGGTGGTGTGTGTGTCTGTGTCTGTGTGTGTGTGTGTGTCTTTGTCCAGGGTATTCGTGAGTCTGTCTGTGTTGGTGTGTGGTCTGTAAGATGTAAGGGGATTTGTGGGTGCACTATGAGTGTGTGACCCAGATTCGAGGCTTGATCGGGCCTGCTTGGAAATGCTGTATCTGTTATGGACAGAAGTGGGAAGTAACAAAGTAAAAATATTTTGTTACTGTACTTAAGTTTTTCTTTCACTTAAGACTTTTTACTTTTATTCACTACATTTCAAAAGATAAATCTATACTTTCTACTCACTACATTTTCAAAACAGACTTGTTACTCTCTGGAAAACATCAACTGATTTTTTTTTTTTTTTTCTGCATTAGACAGCTTCCATCCCAGAAACAGCTGATCAATGGCCAAATGTGATTGGCTGCTTGTTCACCAAAGCGACACCAAAAAGGAGGGAAATGGACAGAGAGAAGCAACACAAAGACAAGAGAAGCAACAAGAGAGAATTAACATTAGTGAATTCAGGTGCTAGAATTAACGTTAGCGAGGTGCAGACTCTTTCTCAACTGTGATTCAGAGAAACGCTCAACAGAGAACCAGTTTAGTACATTTTTTAGTAGTCCTTTTTTAGAGGACCACTTTTACTTTTATATAGTAAATTTAGGACCATGTACCTTTAGACTTTGACTTGAGTAAATTTTTTGAAATGGTACTTCAACTTTTACCAGAGTATATTTTTAGATGAGCATTTGCACTTTTACTTGACTAAGGAATTTGTGTATTTCTACCACCTCTGGTTATGAATATGTAAGAGTCAGAGACAGACAGAGACAGAGTGCGTTTACCTGTGAGGTCGTCTGTAGGCCAGGAGCCCAGGACACAGGCTCGACAAGTATACTCGTCAAACACAAACTCATTCTCCTTACAGGGAGTACAGGTCCAGCAGCAGCTCACCTCTCCTTTACGGATCACCTGCAGACATACACACACACCAATATACTGTATGTGTGAAAGGTCTGAAAGGTCTTATAGGAATGACATGCTGTCATACTGGTTCCCATATGTGATATATGTGATATATATAAGCCTCAAAGCTCCAGTGGCATTATTCTGTAGCTAACCTTACACTCTGACCTCCCTGTAGAGCGGGAAGAGAAAAGAGAATTTCTTCTACAGGGGATCAAAAAAGAGAAAGACAGTGAAAAAAAAAGAAAGGTCTTATCAAATGACATTTATCATCATATGGGGCCTCATTTATATATAAAAAAATCTTTCTGCCGTAGCACCCTTACAATATGCTTCTGACCTTTCAACAACGAAGAGCGAGTAAGTAAGAGAAGAAATAGAACAACAGCAAGGGAGAGTGATACAAGCAATTTTTAGAGAGGGGAGTCATTCAGTGGGAAGAGGGAAGGTGTGAGGTACTTTGTGAAGAAATGAGTTTTCAGTCTATTGCGGAACACACACAGTCTTGTACTGTGCACCAGGGTTTTCAATTCCCAACAAGCGGCCACATGCAGGCAGTTAATTGAAGGAGTGTAGGAGGGGTTTGACACGGGAGAATTTGGGGACGATGAAGACGAGGCATGCTGCAGCGTTGTCGATGATTTGGAGGGTCTGGAGGGAGTGATATGGTAGGCTGGCTGAGAGGGAGTTACAGAAATCCAGATGGGAGATGAGTCCCTGGTGAGGTACTGTAGGGTCTGATTGGACCCTGCAGGATCGAGTTATGGCTGCAACGTGGGCCTCGCATGACGTGTCGGTTTTCTAGAGCCACACCAAGATTCTTGACAAAAAGGATGTCCTTAGCATGCAAACACTGGGGACAGAGATGTGTGAAGGTGGTAAACTACAACCTCCAGTTGGAAAACAAGCACCATAAACAAAAATGTATTCTATTTTCAGAGAAGCATCAATTTGTGTTTTTTTCCTTCTTATTTACCTGAGTTTGAAACTATTTAGTATGATGTGTACCAGGAATTGACATCATAATATCAGCCTGAAAAGGTGGTTAAACACTATTCTGCAAATAAAAAGGTAGGTCACATTTAGGTGGGATTACTTTCCACTAAATTGGAGAAATTGAACATAGTTAAGGTGTCAAATGTCAAAGTGTAAGCACAAATTTTTGTTGCTCGTTGTCTCCTCTCCGCTGTGCCTGGTGCCATGGAGTGGTTCCTACCTTGATCTGTGCCTTCTGGCAGGGTTCAGAGCAGACCGACTGGATGATGTCGCTGTCGTTAGTCCAGATCTCTTCATCGTCCATCCTCAGGCCGCCCTGGTCCCAGCTTCCGACATGGATGTAACCGTAGTTGTCTTTGCCAATATGCTTGAAGTTCATAATTTCATACCTGAGGAATGCATATTGTATTCATAAAACAGCAGATGTAAACATTTAAATTTTTTCTACACTCCTTTCTTCTCTCTTTCAGTCCCTCTCAATTCCTTCCGTCCTCCCTCTCTGACGATAGCCCTCACCTGCCAGGTGAGTCTCCATTCTGGTCAAAGTGGATGGTCTCTCCAGATACACCAGTGAAGTTGGTTTTCATCAGGAATTCTAGCAGCTGGCGACCATCAATGGGCCGCATGGCATCACACAAACCCTGGCACCCGGGAAAGAGTAAACACAGTCAACAATCACATACACTCTGAAAGCATACAAATGTGCGCATCCATTAGCGTACCTTATATCCCGGGCAGAGGGATTGCTGCATGGCATGCAGACCATAAGCCATGGAATAGATGGCATTTATGACGAATCCCATCTTGGTGTCTTGGGCATACTGGTGGCGCAGAGACTCTTTCCCTGTGGACAACAAAGATCTACTCTGTAAGGAGATACCCACTCACTTACTGCTACATCCATTCAAAAGCTCATCTGAGAGTATCATAATCTACCAATAGTGACATTTTTAGGTTGTGGTTACAGACTAGCTGACCAGCAGTAGGTGTGTAAGGAGGTGTGAGGGACGTCATGTCTGTACTGTACTAACAGTTGCAGGTGCGGTTGTATGTGCTGCTGTCCGGTGGCTGGCCCCTCAGCCTGCACTGGAAGCGGTGCTGCCAGAACTCAGGGAACCAGGGATTCCTCAGGTTGGCATTGGGCTTCAGGTTCAGGTAATAGTCATCGAACCAGGTCACATACGCCGACTTGAGCTTTATAGTGATGCCACCGGCTGCCTCCCTCTGGTAGCCATCAGTGACATCATACCTGTCGGCCCAGCCGTCACTGGACAGGGGGAGGAGAGACAGAGCGACAGAGAGAGGTAGTGAGGGAGACTCCAAGGCTGAGTCACATCATGACTGACTTTTACTTTACAATTTACGTATCTTTTTCTCTTTTGTTTTCTCTCTCTCTCTCTTTTGTTATATTCCTTTGTTTCGTCCACTTTTCCAGGTAGGGTAAACGTAATTCCTGTATTTTTGTTCAACCAAAAGCTAATGGCACAGATTTATCAAGCCATTGTTGAAATCAGCATTTCAAATTCAAGTGCTGAGATGACCACAGGTATAGACATGAATAATGGAGCAAGTGGAGCAGATGTACATCACATTGGTCAGTAAAACAGCAATTCATCACAGAAATCATCATATATACCATCTTGGCATCTTAATAAACTATAATAAATAATCTTGCTCAATAGTGCACCCCAACACCACCAGCACACACACCTAATCAAAGGATTTGACTGTTTAGAAAGCAGCGTGCTCTCCTGTGGACCCTTCAGCAAGACTTTGGAGAACTACTCATTACCAGCTACCTGTGAGTGGCATCAAGTTAACCTGACATGACACAGGGATACAGACTGAAGGATTAAAAGGCAACATCTTTGCTGTTATATTGGCCACTAAAAAAAGAAGACTTTGACTCTTTTTGTAGCCTGTGTCCTCGTGTCCGGCGCCAAAGGACATCATAGCATGGAAACACAGTTCAGCAACAGCAGGTAAGCTACAGACAGCCTTTCTCTGTGCATATTTCTGTACATGAGTCTATGATGTGACATGAGTCAATCATTTTGTTGAGAAATACATTATTAATTTCACAAACCTATGCATTTACCAATGCACAGGACCTGATGTAACTTTGGCTGAGCACCTATGTAGAAACCTAGCTTGGATGTTAAAGGAAAGTGGGTGTGAGTGAATGGGTATGTCATTAGGATTGTGAAGTGAGCACTGCCCATCACAGATGTTTCATTAAATTAGGCCCATGACACCTCCAGAAGACTTAACAGTAAATTCTGTTGACCTAGAACCCCCCCCTACACACCCGCTCACTCAAGACTATACTCATCTACTGTGTATCTACACTTGACCTTTAGCCTACTTCACAACATTAGACCCAATGATATCTAGCCTCACTCAACAATAACAGGATAATGGGATGGCTAACCCATCTCGCTTTAAATAGCCCGCTCAACAGTTCAGAAACAAAGCTGTACTGCACCAGCAAGCAGTAAGCTTAATTATATAAAACTAGTGCAGTGCCTGTTCAAAATAGGCGTAGGCTATCAGTCGCTTGCTTTGAGACCTGCTGCTGCACAGAGCGCTGTTCACTTGTTTATTCAAAGTTTATTCATATTGAACGTGTCGCGTGTCCAATCCGACACTGCACGTCCAATCCGACACTGCACGTCCTTGGGTCCCCAGCAAATACACCCGCCAAGTGTGAAGTAGATTGGACGAACGGTTCTCGAGATATGCAAAGGGACACACATACAGACGGACATTCCTTGCTTTATAGTATGATAATAATATCTTAAGAGGCAAAAAATCCAAAAATATGCCAGTTGACATTTAACTTTGCTTGTGGTACTAGGCCTTACATATAGGGTTAGGCTACATCAGGATATGTGCTTTCTGCATAGTAACAGTTGTAAAAGGAAATACACACCCAGTCAATGATGGCAATGAATTCTTTATGTGGCCTGCTCTGAAAAGATAGAGATGGTGCTAATGACGATATTTTGGGACACTGTTGCACAGATTGAAAGAGACAGGTGGTGTCTTGCAAAATGGACCTAATGACTGCTCTGCAGAGTTAGAATAGAATATCTACCATGCTGTGACTCAGACCTACCAACACAAGACTCACTGGGGGAGAAAAAGAAAAACATTTGCTCATGTGTCCATGTTGTACAGTTAACTTGGTGCAGATTTTAATTATGTATTTGTGGAAAATTTGTAAATTGTAGTGATTTTTAAACAACTTCAGGAGCAAATACACTATATAGCCAAAAGTATGTGGACACCTGGTCTTCGAACATCTCTTTACAAAATCCTAACCCTAACCCTAAATCTAACCCCCACTAACCCTAACACTGCTGCAGGGATTTGCTTCCATTCAGCCACTACAGCATTAGTGAGGTTGGGCACTAATGTTGGGCATTTAGGCCTGGTTTGCAGTCCAATTCATCCCAAAGGTGTTGGATAGGGTTGAGGTCACAGCTCTGTGCAGGCCAGTGAAGTTCTTCAACACCAATCTCAACAAACCATTTCTGTATGGACTTCGCTTTGTGCATGGCATTGTCATGCTGAAACAGGAAAGGGCCTTCCCCAAACTGTTGCCACAAAGCACACAATCATCTAGAATGTCACTGTATGCTGTGGCGTTAAGCTTTCCCTTCACTGGAACTGAGGTATGGCCGAGACCGAACCATGAAAAACAGCTCCAGGCCATTATTCCTCCTCCACCAAACTTTACAGTTACACTATGCATTCAGACAGGTAGCATTCTGCTGGCATCCGCCAAACCCAGATTCGTCCGTCGGACTGCCAGATGATGAAGCGTGATTCATCACTCCAGAGAATGTGTTTCCACTGCTCCAGAGTCCAATGGCGGTGAGCTTTACACTATTCCAGCCGACACTTAGCATTGCACATGGTGATCTTAGGCTTGTGTGCAGCTGCTCAGCCATGAAAACCCATTTCACAAAACTCCCGACAAACAGTTTTTGTGCTGACGTTGCTTCCAGAGGCTGTTTGGAACTCGGCAGTGAGTGTTGCAACCGAGGACAGATGATTTGTATGCGCTACATGCATCAGCACTCGGCGGTCCTGTTCTGTGAGGTTGTGTGGTCTGTCACTTCATGCCTGAGCTGTTGTTGCTCCTAGACATTTCTACTTCACAATGACAGCACTTATAGTTGACCAGGGCAGCCCTAGCAGGACAGAAATTTGACAAATTGACTTGTTGGAAAGGTGGCATTCTATGACGGTGCCACATTGAAAGTCATTAAGTTTATAATGGGTGCAATGGGTGTGGCTGAAATAGCCAAATCCAGTAATTACATCATACTTCTGGCCATGCAGTGTATCTCAATGCAGACACAAGCCCTGCATTGCAGAGACACACTGCATTCACAAGCAGATCTGTTAATCTATTGTTAATTTTGACATTGTATTAACACACGTTGATTTGTAACTTGTGAGTGGGAAACAAGTCATTGTTTGATTCATACTAGGCCATGGACGGAGATCCTGTCAGAGAAATTTCCAGTCAGAAAGCGAGCAAGCCGCAGCTAGGGACATCATCTCTTGACTGGGTACAAAAAGACAAGGTAAACAAACACAAAACACCAGAGCCTCAAATATGTGCATGCATGTGTGTGTTTGTGTGTGTGTGTGTGTGCATGTGTGTATGCGTGTGTGTATGTGTGTGTGTCTTTGTGTGCGTATGATCTGTGTTTTCTGGAATAATTTCTAGATTTGGTGCATCGTCCTCAAACATGTCAAATCTTGTATTTATTCTGACACATTGTTGGATCGGTGGTAACAACTCACCAGTAAACTGTTTATTGGAGCAGAAGGATATGAACAAGTTTCTACTCCATCTATTATTATCTCACCCTCTGGACACTTGTCTACAATCAACAATCGTGATTAGATCTCCAGACATGTGCATGTGCATGCACACACACACACACACACACACACACACACACACCTACACACACACGACACATCACAGACAGATGCACACACATACAAACACCCTCTTCTTTCTCCAACTGACAAAAAAAAGCAAAAGAAGTCATTTTTGAAAACTTAGCTAACCTCACAGTACTGGAGTTACACAACAGTAGTGTGGGTGGGTTTTGTGTGATGCCTGTATTCTCTGGGCGAGGCAGGAGATCGTTTCATAACTCATCCTTAGAGAAGCGAGCATGGAAATGGCATATTGGTATAAAAAAGGCAGGGCTGGATATGAAAAGCATGGAGGGCTGCGACTCTGGATAGTTTGAATCACTCTTGAACGAGAGCTCTGACACCCACACACTGACCTGGGAGGGCAACATGCTGCATGCAGCGGGTTGCTGGACCACCTACAATACTGAAGACACACATGCTCGTGCACACGTACACACACACACACACACACACACACACACACACACACAAACACACACACAGACACACACAAACACACATACACCATGTTCTTATTTAACCTCCTTCAGTGCAATATTAGTCAACTTTGCAGCCAGATCTTTTCTGAGTGGACAAGTTAGAGCTTTGTAGTGGTCTATTTGGAACCTAGAAATTACCCTTATGCAATTATGAATAGAATAGAATAGAATAGAATAGAATAGAATAGAATAGAATAGAATAGAATCTTAACTGCGACCCAAGGACTGAAATTGCTTTTGGTATAGCGTGATGGAATGAATAGAACAGCTTCTGATTGATGGATAAGAGACGAGAAGAGTTTAATGTCCTGCCACTGCAGTAGTTTGATTTCCTCTGCTATGCAGCGCTACTCCATCAAATTGACACAATATTTCACAGAGCAGACAAGTTTAAATGGATTCAAAATGTTGGAGCACATGGCAATACTTCTTTATTTGTGCTGATAATTTATTGTGAGCCCTTTCTGAGAGTGCCAATAATAAGAGTGATGCCATACAATGATTATGTAAAGAACATAGGTCTTCCAGTTGAAGGATGGTCTTCCTACTCACCATGCAACCCTGGTGCCCCAATAATACCATCTGTCTGAATGAGATTCTGACTCAACAAAGTGCATCAACAAAAAAAATGAACTGACACACTCACAGTTGCTCAATGTGAGTGTGTTTGTGCATTTTTGCAGCAATAAAAATGACAAATGGCATTTAGTTTGCTGAGTGACTGTACTGTGCCTCTTTGACCCAAATGTAAGAATACTGCAACACATAATATTAGAGCATTTCTCCCCTTCAAAATTGTCATTTCCTCTAGTCAGTCACATCACTTTTAATTTCTACCAGCTACCCCTCAGGATATCAATTTTCTAATTCCATAAATTCATCACAATACATATAAGGATTTACATTTCTATAATGTCTTCTCCACAAGCAAGCAGAATACTGACACCGGCTTGGATACTTAGATCCAAAATAGGATTAGAATAAGCAATGCTGGCAAAAATAAACACAAATCATCTGCTCTTCCTGAGTAAGCCTCTCCTCTCTTTCTCTCTCCTGTCACACAGGCGACAATTCTGCTCCCAGTGATTTTAGTTGACTTCCCGTATCTGTGTTTGTGTCTGTCTTAGTAACTGACAGATGTTGGTGAGACAGACAGAGAGAAATAGCTCTACATTTAGCAGGTGGATCAAAGTCACATGTAAAGGACACCTGCTGCTGCTGGCTCCTCCAGGCTGACATCAAGAGGATGGGTTATGTACTGTATATGTGTAGTTAAATAGAGAAAGTAAAGGACAGGAGGAAGGAAAGCTGCCATCAAGAGCCTATGCACTAAGAAGGATGATGAAGGCAACCAAATGAAGTCAAAGTCAAAGACATGACATTGAAGATTCAGGATTCTTAATTGGACACCTGAGATCTACACATAACCTCACACTGTTTGTGTGTGCAAGCATGCATGTGCATCTATAGAAACTTCAATATCAAGCCTAATAGCAACATTTATTGTCCATCTCACCAGTCCACCTCAAAACAAATTATTCTTCAAACCAGGAAACAGAAACATCAAAACATATTAATTAGATGATCTTATAACGAGCAGAAGACAACACCAAACCAAATGCCTGGATAGCTCTATAATATGGATTATAGAGCATGGTGTAGTGCAATATGTAGTTCAAGGTTATTTTATGTTTCCTGCCCTGTCAGATTTGAGCGACAGCCTACATATGTGGCTCCTAATGAGGGAAGGCATTTATAGAACACCAGGGACGAGACTGAACCAGAGACCAAAACCTTAAAATAAAACATGTTATTCTCAGAGAGACTGAAACCTCCAGCTAAATCAACCCCCTCTTTCCCGCTTTTTTTTCTTTCTGTGCTTTCAGTCATAGACTTTCTCTCCCTCACCCTAAACCCTGTCTTTCCATCTTCTCTGTCTAAATTAAATAGATCTATGAATAGTGTGTGTAGTGACAATTCCCTCAAGGAAAATTCATAAAATTCTCTTTTTCCCCAGCAGCTCTAAAGGAATGTGTGAACTGCCACAGTGTGATATTTTTACAGATGAATTAGGAATAGTGCATATTTAATCTTATGGGAAAACTGCTAACATTGAGATATAAGTACTGCACTTGAACTATGCATCATAATAGGAAACTGAAATGTCCATTTAGGAGTCCTGTCCTCTGTGAATGGCAACTAGAGTCTGACATCTTTACTTGGCTGCCAGCTGTATCTCATTTGTTTGTGCTGCTGATTTCTATTGAGCCCTTTGTAGTAGTGCCAATAATAATGCAATACTTGAATATATACTGTGAATGGGGAAAAAGTTCATTAAAAATAAGCATGAGTTACCTAGACCACCATGGGAGGAGAGATTGATGTAAGTTGATGGCTGCGATGAACATGATAATGAGGATGATGATGAGAAGACAAAGATGGACCCAGTGACAGCGAATACATCCTGTTTGATGCTGCTGGACATCTGAAGACAGTATGGATTGGAAATGAATGAGTAAGACACATGAAATCTGGTGCACAAATATTTTAAACAATTCTTTTAGCTTATCTAAAATAAATCATTGGTAAACAAACTCATGAATAACAGTGGGAGAGTCTCAAGGGAGCCAAGAAAGGAAAGCCAAACGCCCAGGGCTAAAAAATACAAGCATGAATATCAAATGAGGACACAATCTGTATTACTTGTTAATATTGTTTGTGTGTGTGTTTGTTAGATACTGTACATAGCTACATAGATATGTTTACATACATAAACTACCAGTTTGGACACACCTGATTGAATGTACTATATTTTTCATTATCTTAAAGCCATTTTGATCTAAAGGCTTATGCTTAAATGATTGAAATTTGTTTCTTAGATAAATATAAATAGTGAATTATGTATGAAATTCTTTCCAAAGCCTTTGCCTTTCCATCAAGGCAAAGGGCGGCTACTTTAAAGAGTCTAAAATATAAGATAGCTTTGATTTGTTTAACCCTTTTTTGGTCACTACCTAACTCCATTTGTGTCATTTTATAGTTTTGATGTCTTTACTATTATTCTAAAATGTGAAAAATAGTGAAAATATAGAAAAATGTGTGTGTCTAAACTTTTGACTGGTAGTATACATAGATATACAGTATGTGTACATACACACATACATACATATAGCTAGGTATTTGTATAGCGTACACACATGCAAATAAGTGTGGGCTTGTACACTTTGTTGTACCACAGTTTAAGAGAAAATTATGCAGATGTACGATCGTCCACTCACCTCCCGACCAGCAGAAACTCTCCCACCAGGCGTCGCCGCCTCATGGCCATCAGTATGCCGCGGACCGTCATGCCCTCGCAGAAGCAGGCCACCACCCTGGCTTTGGGCAGGTGGCCTCGTAGTTTCTCCAGCAGCTTGTCAAAGCTCTGTTCCCCGGCGTTGCTGTATATCTTATCAGAGTGGGCAATGCAGATCCCTTCCTTTGCTGCCATGTCTTTAAACGCCTCCATACCACTCTCACCATAATTACCTTGGGAGGGAAGCGCATGAATGGATGGTAAGCAAGTAAGCAAGTAGGTAGACATCCATTTATACAGCACCTTTTGAATCCAGGGTTGCAAAGTGCTTCACAACGAATGGAAGAACAGAAATATAAAAGAAACCTGAGAGAAATAATGAAATAACT
This sequence comes from Centroberyx affinis, assembly GCF_046629955.1. Classification (NCBI taxonomy): domain Eukaryota; kingdom Metazoa; phylum Chordata; class Actinopteri; order Beryciformes; family Berycidae; genus Centroberyx; species Centroberyx affinis. The sequence goes on along the minus strand of NW_027281018.1, from coordinate 263,587 downwards.
GTAAGACAGACAGTAAAATCAGACACATAAATACTGACGAGACAGACAATACAGATCAGTGCAAGGCTGACACGAAGGTGAGTTTTGAGATGCCGAAACAATCAACTGTGTTTGTTGATCTCACACATAGCCTAGACAGGTGTTTATTAGCATAATACACAAGCGCTATGAAAGCTAACATACAGAACAGAATAAGAACATACAGCTTCTACTGTGACAAAATTGGACTAACTGCGTCTCCTGAAAAAGCCCCTTTTGATATTTACCTATTTCTTCTTGTACTTTGCATTAGAATTTAAAATGCACCACTTGGTATACTTCTAATTTGGAGGTAATGCTAATAATATGCTGTTTCTGAGATCACTTCAAAGCACTTGCACAAATGCTCACGTGCGCTCACTCACACACACGCACACAGACACGCGCGCACACACACACACACATACACACATACACATACACATACACAGTTTAGACATACAAACATACTGGTGGGATGCCAGCATATTGCTCCAGAATATGGTGTGTGTCCCCATTCCGCGAACTGTCAGGGGCAGACTCCCCCGTTTTCACTGGAACCAGGTCACCTAATTTCTGTTGCTGTGGAAGTCTACTCTCGCTCTGGGAGCATGACGGTTGTTTGAGGCTCTGAGTCAAAATGAGAAGAAGGCATCCTTCTAGTACTATGTGTGGGAGCTAGGGATTATTTATGTGGGTACAGTTTTGGTGTCATATGTGGCATGCCTCCTTGTATGGAAACACAATCGTTTCTTTGTTTTTTCATCATTATTTGCATCCCTGTTATTATTGTTGCTGTTGTTGTTGTTATTATTATAATTATTGTCATGATTACTTCATTTTCTTTCTTTTTTTTTCCTTTCCTCCCCTTTTCCCCAATTCCCCATTTGGCATTTTGCCTCTTGCCAGGCTGTCATCATAAGTAAGACTTTGTTTTGAATTGACTTGGTTAAATACACGCACACACACACACACACACACACAGAGAGAGAGAGAGAGAGAGAGAGAGAGAGAGAGAGAGAGAGAGAGAGAGAGAGAGAGAGAGAGAGAGAGAGAGAGAGAGAGGGGTTTTTCCAACCCATCCACAATCCAAAACTGGTGACTGGTGAAAACATAACATGAAGGTTAGAGCCTAAGTCTTTCCTTATAATGAGAGGTTCACGTGAGGTTTTATCCTGGAAAAGAACATTTGGCATGCAAAAGACCTTCTGTAAATCCTCTTCCACTGCATGTCCATCCTCACCGCTCAGTAGTTTCCATGGAGGAATTATGATCCAGTCAGGATTTAACACTTATTGTTATAGGGAGGGATTTGTTCTGTCAGCACAGAAGCCCTGAGAGGTTACAGCAGTAGTAGTAAGTTGGAGTAAACAGTAGGAATTTTTTGCCTGATATTCAGACTGAATGGTCATTTCGTTAGTTCCTGAGTAGGCGGGACTAGCAAGTAGGCGGGACTAGTGATTCAGGGGCTGGTAACAGGTACTGAAATAATAGCTGAGATCAATATGACTGTAGATGTTTACGACAGGGAGAGAGAGGGAGGATGCTTTGGGATAAGAGTTTGTAAGCAGTCTTACTTCTTTATAAGCCTTGAAAGATGATTATATCACAAAAAATTACGTAAAGTTAAGCAGTTGGGCACTTGTGTATGGCAGCTATCTAACAATCTGTCTGCTGCAAAGGACAACAATGAACATGCCAGTTTACCAGCTTCCTTTCTATCTAACATCTGTCCAGCACATTTATAGTTTTAACAGAGCCCACGCAGTTTCAGAAAAAGACAAAACTCTCAAGTGTGTCCTCAAGTAATACATCATTTGAGTTTAGTCTCTGCCATGCACCATCAAATTCATTTTAACTTTACTTCCTTGGGCAACACACAGACAAGACAGATAAAGTAATTAATAAGATGCAATAACATGAGCAGTCGCAGTGAGAATGGGATCAGTGGCTAAAGCACCAGTGGAATCAGTGGACAGACCACTGTGATACCCGGAGAGTTCAAAGCCCATGGCAGATGTTTCCTAGAAATCCTCGCCAATGATGAGCAGGATTACAGAGCATGTATAATCAGAGCTAATTTCATATCAGTGCCATAGATCTAATGGCTGCTAGTGTACAATAATCCCTAAAATCAGGAGATTTGCAGGGGGGTGAAAAGAAAGTTAGAGCTTTGCTTTACATTTACTTGCATTATTTACATTGTACTTTAATGGAAAAAGACAAAGAGAGCAGAGATGGAAAAAAGTAGAGAGTACATCTGTGTGTATGAGGACAGAAGCTTGAAAAACAAGAGTATGAATGCATTAGACCAATGCCTGGAACGTGTGTTTTACATATCCACACATAAATTAAATATTTAGGGGTTATTTTGGAGGTCAAAATTTGTAAATGCACTGCAACTGATCTAAAATCTCTTTTGCATAAATTGAGATAAGCACCTGCTCAGATGTTAAAGGATATAATAGTGGAGTGTGGTTATATCACAGAGGTTGTCAAGTGTGCAGCTCCCATTACAGAAAATCGATTGTATTAGAATCACATCACCTAAAAGAAGGTTCAACAATAACCTCTAATGTCCTGGAATGACCAGTGTTTTTACCGGCTGCCCCCTGGCTGATCATATCATCACGTTTCCAACTGACTTAGTATTTATACCTGCCTTCACCTGCCTGATGACAGACTTCCCAGCATATATAGTTCACTGTAAGGTCGCTGCACTCTTTCAGTCAACTTCAGGGGTTATAACAGAGGGAAAAACAGAGACTATAACTACATAAAAGGGGGTAATTTGACATATACCTCAAAGCCCTTTTTTAGTATCACCAAAGTGTGGTCATATGGAAAATCTGCATCTCTGCACAGTTACAGAATCAACTCATGCTCTTATACAAGTAACTTTGAAAACAGCAGTTGAAGGTGACGCAAAAGCCTACAGCTATACTTCTTCTTTAGGTCTTCATGCTGAAGTTTCTAACTGTTCAGACATATTCAGTCTCGCAACTGCAGACAGTAAAGGCCGATTCCAAATGTAACTTCACTCCCCTGACATTTTTTTTCCCTCCCCCACTCCATAGTGCTTCTCGGCACTCTCATCTAAAGTAGCCAGCATTGCCAAAGTCGAGCCAAATACAGACTAACAGTGCTAATGAGAGTGCTGAAACACGCAGGCACACACACACACACACACACACACACACACACAGATAAGCAACAGAGTGAAATAATAATGTCGTGTGGATTAGCATCACAACTAATAATAATTTTAGCGTGCTGTGGATAGTGTGGGTAGTGTGGAAGCAAAGTCACAGCATTTGCTTTGAAATTCCATAAACTGCAACAAACAAGAAATTCCCTGTGGTTCATGCACATTTTTCATCACATTTCTGTTGTTGTGAGTATGTTTGTACAAGTGGGACATATATATTACCTAGAACTATTAATGTGAGTGTATCAAAAAATTCACAGCTAAAGGTGATAAATGTGGCATAATCTGAGACAGAGAGAGAGAGAGAGAGAGAGAGAGAGAGAGAGAGAGAGAGAGAGAAGAATGACAAAATGCAAAACACAAATGCTCCCACACACACACACACACACAGTCTTACCCTCTGTGTGTATTGCGGATACGTAGCTCCAGTTGTATCTCTTGACAATGTCCACCATAGCTCTGGCCTGCTGGGCGTCTGATGGCACCACCCTCATGAAGTATTTATACAAGCTCTGTTGGAGAGAGTGAAAGTGCTCATTTAGAACTGGATGTGTGATTGCATGTGAACATATGAGTCAGACAATACACCTGGCATGTGATTGAGTGCATCTCTTGTATCCCCTATTATAACTCCCATTCTAGCCATTTTACATTGGCATACAGTTTATTTTAGAATCGATTTTAAGATTTTATTCATTACTTTTAAAGCAACAGATGGCTTAGCCCCAGCTAATATCATGAAGTTTTAGCTGTCTATGTACAAAAGTGTCATCTTAGACCTGCAGACAAAGCTCTCTTGACTGTTCCTATAGGTCTAGTCTAAAGCCAAAAGGTGATGAAGCATTTGCAATCAGGAACCCTAAACTTGGAACAACTTACCTGAGGAAATAGGAGCAGCTAACTATCTTCTTTGAAGACACAGCAAAAAACTGTAAACTTTGCTTATTGTCTAATGTGTACGGAGGAGGATTAGGGCCACATGTGACAAAATTATTTGAGTTCTGAGTTTAAAGTCGGAATTCTGAGAATAAAGTCAGAAAGTTTTTTCTCAGAATTCCGACTTTACTCTCAGAATTCTGACTTTGAACTCAAATAAATGTTTCACATGTGGCCCTAATCTTCGTAAATGTGGTAGTTCTCCTTTTGCTGTTGCTTTTTTCTTTGTACTTGCATTTGCTCTATTTCTTTTTTTCTTATTCTTATTCTTATTCTTATTCTTATTCTTATTCTTATTCTTATTCTTATTCTTGTTCTTATTCTTATTCTTATTCTTGTTGCTGTTGTTACCTTGTCACTGAGGTCCATGCTGGTGGCTGAGTAGGCTATCTGCGGGATGTTGAAGAGCTGGAGCAGGTTTTGGACCTGGATGGCCACAGAACTGGATCCTGGTCCAATCAGCCCCACAATGGGCTTCTTCCCCTGCAGCAGCATGTTGCCCTCCTCTCCGGTGCACCTTGCCTGGCTTTCCTCCTCCTCATTGGACACCAGTGTGTCCCGAATGAACTCGATACTCTGCTCCAGCGCCACAGCAGAGTGCCAGCATGAGTCCCTGGGTAGATAGATCAAATTTATACTGATGTTTTGGCAAGCAGGATGGGAATGACCATTGGTCAGGAGGCGAGGAAGACCAGGAGCAGCCAACTGGAACAACAATTTCTATATTATCTGTGCCTCAGTAGATGGTGTTGAAAGAGTCACTGGACTGATGCCACATCAACTGGCTGTGATAAGTGCTGGTCTGAGGAGGCTGTTTATTCATCTGTCGACTGTTGGAATATTCCTGAAAGGAGGAACAGTCATTCTAGCACATTTAAGGTTACATAAAGTTTGCTTTGCTTCCTGTGTTGGTGGCAAATAAAAAGTACAGAACAACAAGCACATCTCCAGTGCACATCTCTCCTTCTGTTATGTTTAGAGTCTGATTAGATATAGCATTTGTATACGTCAGTGAATGTGGATTGGTTAATGGTTAGAAAATGAATGAAAGTACCCTGGGATCAATGTGAGGTGAATACTGGTACTGGTGGATACTGGTCCATATCATATCAATAGTGCGTTTGTCCAACAAAACATCAGTTGGTATTGGTTTGCAGGGAAATTTCTGACCTATTTCCACAGCAGCAAACTTACACCACACTTGAGGTGGGAAACTCTACCTGGAGAAGCAAGTATAGCCCGGCTATGTCTTATACTGTTGTGTACCAACCAAGTTATCCCTTTTGTTGTACCTAAATCCTTCACAGTGTCCTGTTTTGTCCAGTTTATCCACTTAGAATTCAACACTTAAGACAAAGAGAGGCCACTAACAATTTATAGCTCTGATGCTAAGAATGATATGAGAAGTAAGACTGGTTCCTGACCTGATCTCACAGCCAAGGGAGATATTGGGGAGGATATTGGGATCTGCGTTGATCCGGTCCAGAGTGTGCATCATGGCCTCAACTCTCTGGATCCCATACTGCTCACGCACTGCACCACACTTTCGCTCATGGACCTGAGCAAAGTGTAACACAAGCCGATGGCTAATATAGAGCTTATATCACACATATACAGTACAGAGAAACACATGAGCATGCACATATATACACACACAGTACGTACCTTGTCAGCTGGAGGTTGGTGGTGGACAGAAAACAGCGCTCCTATGATGATGTCACCGGGGATGTGTGCCAGTACTCTCCTCTCATTGCTCTGGGCGCTGACCCCAACCTGATCTCTCAGGCTCAGCCAGCTCAGGTCAGCTCCCAATAACAAACTCACTGCCAACAGCCTCACACATAATCCTCCTCTTCCTCCCATTCCTGCACTCCTCCTCACTCCTCCTCCCATCTTCTTTCTTCTTAGGGTCGAGGTTCAGATGGCTCTGCTGGCTTTGGCATGGTGCTTTCAGTGCCAGAGTTAAGGGTTAGATTCCTGGAGAAAAGCATCAGGATGTGCAGGAAAAGGTCATCAGGAGTAATCGCATTCCACCTGTGTGAGTGTGTGTGTATGTGTGTGTGAGTGTATGTGTTTACTCAAAGTGACAATAAACTAAGAACACCAACAAAAAACAAAACAAACAAAAAAAGAGCTAATTTCAGCATAAGCCATTTTCTTTCACAGTCAAATTATAAATTGAATGTTAGATTAAGATTAAGATTGCACTTTATTGAGGGGAAATGTATGCAAATATATGATGCATAAATGACGCAAATATACAAATGTTAGGGCTACAATTTTGATACATAAGACAAAGAATAAGAAAAGCACATTTGTCAGTGTAGGCTACAGCTCTTGTCAGCTCTCTAACCAAACAAAAGTACATTTGGCTACATGTTTTAAAGTTAAAAAGATAAAATTACATTTTTTTCCCTTGTCTTCCCTAAGGTGACCACCACCTAGTTGCTGTCCACGGTGCTGAAAGTGATATTAGCGTCAACAAATACAGCTGACGGACACTGTCTTACAAGTGGTAGGCTATATGATACATGCCAGATTGAACAGAAAATATATACCTATTCGTACAATAAAATGCTAAAAGCCTATGTAAAACTCAATGTTTTTTCAATGATCTGGATTAATGAATCAGTTCACTATTGTGCGCGCTGCATAACCAAATTAACAGAGAACTTCAGCCTACCTGTTTTCTTTCAGCCGCCTTGCAGATTTCATTTCCTTTGAGACCATTTCGATCACAGTAAAGCAGTAAGAAAGCGGTGCAGGTTTAGACTCAAGCTCAGTCTGGCGCCTGGCTACAGCAAACTGGAAATAGCAGCAGATAATATCACCCGTTATTGGAACATGTTTGACTTACTGACGCACACAGCGTCCCCCTCCTCCTCCAAACACAGTGGGAAGCATGAAGGCTGTGGAAAGCTGATGCAGGCTGAGACGCATGGGTATAGTCAAATACATGTTAGAAAGAAAGAAAGAAAGAAAGAAAGAAAGAAAGAAAGAAAGAAAACATAATGAAACATATACCTTAATTCTTTGCGGGCATTTTTTTTCATTGCAAATGTAATGCAGACTACTCTGGACAACAAATAAATGAATAAATAGATAATTATAGGAATGAAGGCTATCCTCATTTAAGAACCAAAAGTGGTGTTTATGGAGAGTGATATTTATGGTGGCTACAAGTTGGCCAAAAGTCTAATGCGATCAATAGTGAGAGATGATTCCTCTGTTTCCCTGGTGGCGTTTGCACTAAGCTGCCAGTTGACTCAAATGCCTTGTCTAGCGGCCAGGCTTTAGCTGTGCTGCTGTCACCATATATCCTCAAATAGAAATCATTAATCACAAATAGATAGTTTCCTTTCGTGGAAAAGTTTTCTACAACATTAAGTTTCAAATAGCCCGCCTAGCTTTATTAAATGGATGTCTATGAAATAGATAGTCTTCTTCGCTTCTGATTGGTTGAGTCACGCTCTACGCCGTTGTAAAACCGCAAACCTGTGACCGCACAACAGTTATGCTAATTTAAATATTAATGAGCTCACCGAAAATCACCAGTCATACCAGCATTTAGGTGTCACTTTGTGTGATGGCGGAATAACTTTGTATTGCTTATCGGAAGAACAACATTTAATTATTATTAAGTAATTGTTCTTGACTAAAAATACCCTGAACATTGCATTCTTTCCTTCTTAATACAATGGAGAAGAAGAAAAATGAAACTGTCAATTATCTGCCTTTTGTTTGGCTGTTGTCAAGCCTGAATCTAAGTGCTGATTCGAGGCGCGAGACATGCGCTCGTTATTTTCAGATCCCGTTGTTCTTGGGCGGTGACTGGCTCATCAATGAAGAGACAGGCGGTAAATCAAATCTACCATACCATACCATTACACAGCTAGCCTCTACCAGCCTGAACAGAGCCAGTGGAGAAAAAGCGTAGGTTATGGTCTTTTGCGAGAGAAATGTCGTATGAGGGGGGATTTAATTGTACGGATAATTAATTAGACCTATAAGCTTCCTTCTATTGCTGGAAGAAGAGAAAAGAGCAGCCACAGCTTCAGGTACAGATAGAATGGACATTCTTTTAAACTTGTTAACATACATTTTCTTTTCAGCTTAGCATTAAGATATGTTTCCATCTCCAACAGGCAGCAAACAAAAAGAACCAAGGACGGATAGTTTTATTCTTTGGCTTTAATAGAAAGAAAGAAACAGAAAGAAGAAGATTCTTGAAACTGGAGAAATATAAAAACCTTCAAGGCCAAAACATCAATAAGCCACCTCCACCTCCTCCAAAGTTAACATGATTTTTCTCAACAAAGACACAGAATTGAAGAACAGTCCTGTGCACATTTTGTTTACAATGGTGTTGTCAACTGTGTTGTCTGTCAGACATCAGAGAGGACAGAGAAACATGGCTTGATAGACATGATCGGGACAAACTTTCTGCAGTAGGAGATGTGTGGGATAAGTGGGTTCAGCAGTTACCCCTCCATTCCAATCCTAGACCCAGTGTTACTGTGGGTGAGCGTCTGGTTTGGTTCTGTGGGTGCTCTTCCTTCAGATTTTGATCAAAAACAATTGGTATGATGGAAAATGCTGAAAAATATGATCATGAATGATGAAAAATAGGGCTCAGTCAAAAATAGACCAAATTATTAAGGGATTTGATTTATTCCCTTAATGGTCATCTAACATGAAAATGTGATTTATGGGGAGGAGGATGTGTTTGTCTTTTATATTTAGGGGTAATGAATTGGTCAAAAAGGAAGCTTTAAATAGATAAGACACAAATTGGGCTAACATTTTCAATTGAATAATTCTGTTGACCTTTAAACTGTTGGGGCTAACTTGCCCACCAAAATGAAAGAAAACATAATATGAGGGTTGATATGCTTTGGTTTCCTTTTGTTTCCTTTGGTTTGTGTCTCCAGCGATAAGCCAGTTAGCCAAGAAACAACAGGATTTGAAAGTAATGAGCAGAAGCAACATGTAGTTTCAGCACAATAGGGAGAGAACAGTGAAACGAACTGACAGTTTCATTGTCACTTCCCATTTGCTTATTTTGTGAAACAGATAATCAAGTGATACCACCAACTATTAAGTGTAGGAAGTACAGGTACAGGAATTGCTCTATTCTAAACCAATAATCATCCTTTATGTTGGGTCTAGCAGCCAGTTTTGGTCAGGTCTGTCCAGGTTATGAAATGCAGTTGTCATAGCTGTAGTTCAGCCTAATTTGGCCATGCAGGCTCTGGAGGCAGTGGACATCCTGGCTGTGAGTCAGACAAGTTATAACGTGGATAAACCCTGGTCAGTAAAGTCTCTATTTCATACATCTATGCAACTCAGATACCATCAATCCATCTATGACGTGGGAACAATAACTCACATGGAAGTCACAGTGGCTTGTTTGTGTTTGGAGTTTTTTGTGGTTTCATCTAATTTTAACAAGAAAAGTAAACACTTTTATAATTTGTAGGATAGACCAGTGGTTTCCAGAATGAGGTACAGGGACCACCGGGGGTCCTTGAGGAGGGTCCTTCCCCTCATTATTTCACTCCCTAGAAGTTAGCACAATGAGAAAATGTGTAAAGATGATTGTTTATTCATATTGTTCACTGTCCCACTGTATGTGAAACAGCATGAAGGCATGTCCAACAGCAAAAAATCTTCTCAGATCGTGTTCCTTAGGGGCAAAGTATAATCAAATGGGGGTTTAATGTGTAGCTACCTAACTGGGAGTCCATCAAAGAAAACCGTTTGGAAATCCTGGCTTAGACTTTCATTGGATAAATGAAATAACCAAATTCTAAGTGCAAATTTATGGTTTGTTAATTGCCCAGAGAGAGAGAGAGAGAGAGAGAGAGAGAGAGAGAGAGAGAGAGAGAGAGAGAGAGAGAGAGAGAGATCCATATCCAGTGCCATATGCAGAAACAGAATGTTTGCAATAGTCACACAGCGCCCTCTGCTGTGGACTGTGTTCACTGACTTTAATATTATTACCTTAAAATAACAAGAGCACAAAAAAGCTTCAATGAATGTTCCATTGTGATGTCTTTTATCTATAATCTAAAGGTTATCTCTCTACTGTGCAGTTATTCATGTTGTTTTTATTTCCTTTTTTCTGAGAAAACACTACAACGTAACCTACCGACGCAAACACCGCTTCTTGGAGTAGCCGTAGGCAAATACTCACTTTATGGACCTCATCAAATTTTTTGTTTTTTTTTTCCAAGAGAAGAATGTCGTCTTTTTTCCCTGAAAAGGAGAAGTTCCGAAGAATCCCTGCAGGCTGTCTAGTGAGTGATGAAAGATGGAGATTGTACGGGTGATGACGAGGGCAAATAGGTCTATGTTGCAGCATTTCTGTGAACATTTTGAAAGCACTCTTCACGTGGTCGATGTTGATCTTACTTCATGGAGAATATTCACAAACGAAAATTCACTAAAATATTCCGTAGATTTTTTTTTATGTTTCTGTTTGTAGAATTTACCGTCATATAGGCTACTTTGTGTTATTTTTCATGGTCTTACTACGCTATATGATTTTCTATGGCCTGGTAGGCTAACTATAACTACAATATTCCTACTGTAGCCTATAATATTACTGGACGGACTTCCAGGTCTATGTGGTAGGCTACTCAAGAGGGAATTGGTGACCTTATTATAGCCTACTTTTGTTTTCATCTTCTATGACTATACTACTTAGTTACTAGATTGTCTGTGGTATATAGGCCTAGGCCATAGTGTTTGACCTAAAGCTGCACGGCATTTTAAAATTTCGCTGTGATATTTTGTAATGTATCCTTCTAAAATATCTGCCTGTCATTACTTCTTCCTGGTAAGGGTGTCTGGTTCCAGTTTGGTCATGGTGATTTTCTTCCCATTAATGCCAAGGATAACAGTTTTAGTTTATAACAGTGGTCTAAGGATCATACTGTTGTGCAAACAAGGGGGAAATCATGAGTTATGCGCCTGTTTGATGCTCATCTGACTCGGACTACGCCAACCATGCATTCCCCAACAGAAAACCACTGTAATATTCCTACGGGACTTGTAAAGTATCAGCAGTATCAGCTCGGAGTTTATAATCATTATGCAATTTTATCTCCTATGGTATCGCCATAATATTCATATGATAGCCTACTCATATAGGGACTTATAGTTTTAGTGTTTAGTCTTATTCATTATTCCTAAGGGATACCACACGAATAAGCAGATAGAGAATAGTAGACGGAGCTTTCGTTTTCTATTAGGATGGCTAATATGAGTGATGTCAATGCACCATGCTTGCACAGACAGACAAGTTAGTACCCCCAAACCCATAATTCTGATGACAGAAATGTGTAAAGATCAATAGCTCTAATGGTTAAAATGAAGTTTAGAAGGATACACATATCACAAAAAACAAAACAAAAAACAAAACTGCAAGTCCCTATAGGACCATTAAAGGAATAGTATCGCTATAAACTCAAGTAGGCCATAGACGTATAAGTCTATGGCCTAAGGCATAGGAATATTGTGACATATTACTATAATGATTTTTCGTTAGAGAACCATGTATTTTTCTCCCCCGGAACCGAGTTTATTAGAAGGTTGGGGATGTAGAGTATTGGGCTAATTAGAGCCCCCCCCCCTTCCTCATGAATCATGAAATAAGCTTCACCCTGGGGTTACTCGGCATGTGACTGAACGGGGAGGAGGAGGAGGGCTGAGAAGAAAACTGAAGAATTTAAGCCAGTGTGAAAGATCACATGGGCCCCTACAACTTTCCATAGTTAGTTCATTCCTCGGTGGTTGCTTGGCCTCTGGATCATCTCGCTGTGATGTGGCCACTGTTAATCACCAGTCTCACCCTCTGTCTTGTACCCTCCTATCAACAATTCCCCCGCCTGTGCGCCACCCGGGAAGCCTTGCGCACTAAGGAGTGTTGCCCGCCTTGGGAGGGGGACGGCTCGGCCTGCGGAGCCAGCACCGGCCGGGGCTTCTGCCAGGATGTGGAGGTGCCGGACTTTCCCGACGGGCCACAGTACCCCTTCTCCGGGCTGGACGACAGGGAGAAGTGGCCCTTGGTCTTCTATAACAGGACTTGCCGGTGCGCGGGGAACTTCATGGGCTTTAACTGCGCGGACTGCAAGTTTGGCTACTTTGGAGTCAACTGCAACGAGAGGAGAGAGTCTCTGAGGCGGAACATCTTTCACCTGTCCCGGGCCGAGAGGCGGAGATTTGTGTCCTACCTAAACTTGGCCAAGCAGACAGTCAGCACCGACTACGTCGTGGCCACGGGGACCTACCGGGAGATGGAGAACGGTTCCAGCCCCATGTTCGCCGACGTGTCCGTGTATGATGTGTTTGTGTGGATGCATTACTATGTGTCCCGGAACGCCCTGTTAGGGGGGCCGGGGAATGTGTGGACCGATGTGGACTTTGCCCACTGGGCGCCCGCCTTTCTCCCGTGGCACCGCGTGTACCTGCTGCACTGGGAGCACGAGATTAGGAAGCTGAGCGGAGACATGAGTTTCACCATCCCCTACTGGGACTGGAGGGACGCCCGGGGCTGCGATGTGTGCACGGACGAGCTGATGGGGGACCGGAGCCCACGCGACCCCAACCTGCTCAGCCCCGGCTCTGTCTTCTCCTCTTGGAGGGTAAAAATAAAAACAAACTCACTCCTCCAGCCCCTCCTCTCCTGGGGTGGATATAAACCAACTTCCTATTTTATTTTATAACTTTATTCTCTAATCATCTAATATTTATGATTGACATACATTTTTAGTTAAATACTGTTTGTTTTTGTTTGTTTTTTGTTAAATACTGTGCTGATTCTGAGGTGTCCATGCCTACACTTTACTTACTTCAGGCCTACTTTTGCTGGGTATCCCCTGAAATGCCCTCAAGGGCCCCTGGTGGTTCCCACCTCACTTTGGGAACCAGTGGTCTATTCTACAAATTATGAAAATGTTCACTTTTCTTGTTTAAATTAGATGAAACAACAAAAAACTTCAAATGTACACAGTAAGAAAGTAAAAATGTAACTTTAGGCCAAAGAAAATATTCTACTTTACCTTGGATCCATCTAACTTGTGCAACTGGACTACTGGTTGTTTTGATGAAAATAGTATTTTAGGCCTTTATAAAACTTGCGATTAACTAAAAATGATACATGTGTTGGCTTCAAAAGAGCAGTAGCAACCATAAATAGCGTAATTGTTGTTTTTTTTTTTAAAGTCTGCAAACCATTTCTACCTTTACTCAAGTAAATCATTTTATTTTACTTCTTCCACCATTCTCTCTCTCTCTCTCTCTCTCTCTCTCTCTCTCTCTCTCCCTCTCTCTCTCTCTCACACATACACACACACACACACACAAAAGTTAACTTGCTTCAAGTAGCCTACTATGTATAACTGACCCAAGTGTGCATGGAATTCATGTTGACACTTTCATGCATTGTGTGTGTGTGTGTGTGTGTGTGTGTGTGTGTGAACAGGTCCTGTGCTCCAGAGCAGGGGAGTATAATGACAGAGGAGTGCTGTGTGATGCCAGCGACGAAGGCCCGCTGCGTCGTAACCCTGGAAACCAGAACCGTAACGTAGTGGAACGATTACCAACCTCAGCAGAGGTGGAGTTCACTCTCAGTCTGAACAGCTATGACACTGGAGCCATGGACCGCAGCGCCAACATGAGCTTCAGGAACACTCTGGAGGGTCAGAGCATCTGGACCACGACACACACACACACACACACACTGTCCTGCTCCACAAGTCTGTGTGTGATACCACTCTGTCTTCACTCTCACTGAGGTGCTATGTGTATCACAGCTGAAACTAAATCCCTTGTGGACTGCTTCAAAATCAATAGACCTATCCAACATTTATAGTTTTGGGGCCCCTTTGTGGTTCATGAGTTTCCTGCATCAGATCTGATGCCTCATCTTCCCTAGAAAAGAAAGATAGTACACTGTAGGCGTAGGAGATCTTGATACAGATTGCTGTTGCCATAGAAATCTTTTATGAAGATGCTATGCTTGTCTATTTAAGGAGTTATATTCCAAAACACTCCAATTATCCATTTTGAATATATATATATAAAATATTTCAAAATTATGAATGATTCAATTCTTATCATATCCTCAACCAAAGACCAAAGAGTTACCTACTTTCCTTTAAGAATACCATATGTTTTGATTTTGTGCTATCAATCCTTTTCTCAGAAATAATGACAAAAGACAAAATGAGATATCAACCATTTGTCAAATAGTGAATATCTCAATTTGCAACAAAACTCTTCCTTTTTATCAGATGCAGTCTCTAGTGAAAATATATGTTTGTGCTTGTGTGCTTGTGTGCTTGTGTGTGTGTGTCTATCCTATCGAACACCATAAACACTGCTGTGTGCTGCTGCCCCCATCTCCACTGCTGATGAAACACTTGGGGTTCCACAGGTTTCGGGGACCCCCAGACCGGGCTGGGGAACAGCCCTCGTATGGGCATGCACGCTGCGCTCCACGTCTTCATGAATGGCTCCATGTCCTCCGTTCAAGGCTCCGCAAACGACCCTATATTCCTCCTCCACCATGCTTTTGTAGACAGGTGAGGCACACAGATACACACTCTTAATCATTCACACACACATGCGTTGTATAAACTTCCTCTTTTTTCCCTTTCTCCATGTTAAGCATCTATGAGGAGTGGCTAAGGAGACACCGTCCATCTCTGTCCCAGTACCCAGAATCTAACGCTCCCATAGGGCACAACAGCGAGTACCACATGGTGCCCTTCCTGCCCCTCCACAGGAACAGAGAATTCTTCATTTCCAGCAAGGACCTGGGATATGAATACTCCTATCTGCTAGATGCCAGTGAGTTCACTCTGAATGGATTTTTTTCTATTTCCAATATTCATATGCAACTGAGCAAATCGATTACAAAGTCTTTCTTTTGGTTGTTTCCTCTTGTCTCTGTTTATTCCTTTTCTTATTTAAAGACTTGAATTTAAAGACTTGATTGAATTCTGAAGTATAATGAAGTCTTCCTTTTGATTGTTTCCTCTTGTCACTGTTTATTCCTTTTCTTATTTAAAGACTTATTTAAGATTTTATTTTAAAGACTTGATTGAATTATTCAAATGCAAAAGAACTACATTTGAAGAATGCAATCCTTAGATAATTTGGAAACAAGAAAATCTTAACCTGAGGTTAATTGCAACATCTCTAAATGATAGAAGATAGTGTCTGTAAAAGTATTATTATTTTGTCAACCAAGAACTTAGGTTACCTACTATCCTTTAAAAAAGCAAAGCAAGCAGTAGGTGTCATGTTTTTTAAATGGAGGGGCTCTCATTTTGGAGCTCAAATTGAAACATTTTATCCACTTTCTTGTGATCTCCACCCTCTCCTCCTCTACAGACCAGCGGCTAGCAGAATCCATAGCTCCCTACCTGGAGCAGCTGCGGGAAGCGTGGCCCTGGCTGCTGCTTGCGGGGCTCTTAGGAGGAATCGTCGCGATAGCCGTAGCTGCGGCTGTCCAGACTGCAACCAGGCGATACGGCGGCTCGTCCTGGCTGCATGCGAGGAAGTGGAAAAGCTTGTTCGCTCTCCCAGAAAGACAGCCCCTTATCTTCAGCAGCGACACAGAGGAAACAAACTACCACAACTACCAAACCACTATGTGAAGGTGCAGCAACCCAGTGTAGTAATTACCTCCATGTTATTCACAGTAGAGAGTGGAGAGCCACAGTTATATGAAAGATGCCTGCACATAAAGGATGTTGTTTTATGTATTTAACCTAAAAAGGAATTTATGAATGACTTTCAATATCAAAGTACTGTGAATTAAACTTTCCATTACACCATGGGAATATTTTTATCTTTTGACTTGTTACAAACCAGTTCCTATACCTTCCTTAACCTTGTGCAGTGCTATATTTCTATGCTATGTTTTATTTAACTGTATTTAAAGACTGAGTTATGTGGAGTGTGTCATTTTGAAATGGAGAGGGCCATGAAAGATGTAGGAGCACTGTGACATGTTGAATTTTGAATATATACCACCCACATCTCGTACCCCGCCAAATTCTACACAGTCTCATTTATGCATCGCTCTTTCCCCAAGGAGTACACGGTTGCAACAAGCTGAATATGCAATACCTAACTCCTGTCTTACAGCACTGACATGCATATAATTGGTACCAAAAGATGTGTTTTGACATCAGCTTCTGTGGTGCCATACATCAGTCACATAAACAGGCATTTATAGTGAAGATTTGATATGCTGTACGCTCTCCAGCTGCCATTCAGAGTAGGGGAAACAAAACTTTTGAGATACTTGCACTGAAGCCTCTAGGGGATTTATTTTATTGACTGACTATATTTTGTTTGAGTGAAGCATCACTGTTGAGCACTTATAACAGCATTAAGTACAAAGGAAAATCATGTTTGAATTCTTCAAGTCATTCTCCAGACCTTCCAAAGCCCTGGGGTAGTGCTCAGTAAATTACATTATTTGACAGTTACTTTTGGAAGAAGATAAAGAAGAAAATGTCTGCAGAGATTTCAAGGTCTTAATCATCTCCACAGTATGTGATGACATAGTTTTATATGAGGTGTAACCTTGGGGTCTCCAATAGTTTGAAACTTTGTCTGTAGGAGTCGCTGTAATCCCAGAAATTGCATCTGGTCCAAAAGCCATTAGCTTCATTTCAAGGCAACCATCACTGACAGCTACTTCCAAGCTTGTTGGGAAAGGTTAGGAAAGCCTGGCGTTAATAAGAAAACTACAAAACTTATGACTCACCAACATTACTCATGTCAGTATTTGAAAAATTCAGAGTGGGATATAAATCATCACACCAGTTCTAACATTTCAATGTAAAAGTTTATTTTTGGTAAGGTAAATTGGTTCCTCAATACTTTTACCCTCATTTCAAAGTCTCATTCAGACATTTTACTTTGCATACATTCTGAGCCTCAATACTAAATAGGATACAGTTCATAATTAAGCCATGCTAACCAGCAGCCTCTTTTAACATACTTTGCTCAGACTAGTTTGTATTTTGTGGGCATTCTCAGATGTTACATTCTTATTTAAAACTGCACTATGTAGTTTTGACAAGGAAAGAAGAGATATATACTGATCATTTACAAACTGGTCTAATATGAAATATATCATTAGATACCCCAAAAAATACTATTTGGAGCAAATCCATAGTAATGCTATAAGATTCTTCTTTAAATAGTTTAAAAGGTGGAATGGTTGGACCACTACAGCCAAACAGCTGCTTTCTAGCTTTAAAAAGAGTTCCAGGGATCTTGTTTTCTTCTTAGATCACCTTTTATTCAGTATAAAATCCATATCATACAGCTGTGGACATTTCAGAGGTTCAAATTTCCCACCTACAACTACACAGAGCAGCTTTAAATGATACATATATGTATATATGAAGACAGCATAGAGTCTGACATGACACTGGTGGACAACACAATTCAATAATTTATCCAGATATCTGAATCTGACATGAAACCAAAAGGTGGAATGCAAAAGAGATTATCAAAAATTTGAAGTATAACACTTCAAACTGCTAAACATGAAACAAACAAATGCTATTGTACAGATTGATAATTTTTTTACAAAACATGGATGAAATAGAAAATGGTCCACAATAGTGGTCTATTACAATGACTTGATGTGAGTGGCCCACATGAAATGGAACCTGAAGGGCTCTTTACGAACCTGAAACCAGACACGACCGTGGCTGAAATATATCTGATGGTATGACGTTATTTTCCAGAGAATTACAGCGCAATATAAGTTGTGTCATCATCTGACGGAAAATCGACTATCATGCAGTGTTCCCCCTACATTCAGTCAGCAGCTGGCATGTGTGTGGACATGATTCATATCCCAGTTTCATCCTAATTTTACACCCCAGTTAAAAGAACAGATCAGACTGAGAATTAGTACTTTCATTGTGATAAAGTACATGACTAATTTAAAAAAATATTTAAAAATTATGTTTTTTAAGCATTGTAACCTGCACTATGACCAATACTGAGACCAACAATGGGACGTTGAGACGAAACCAAAATTACCCCCCAACCACTTTGGTAACAAAGAATGATAGAGTAAACACTGTAATGTCAGAGGAACAGGGGCTAAAGGTCCATGCGGGACGGGATATGCCACCCCAAAAAACCATGATCCCACTGAGAGCAAAGGAGCTGACCAGGGTTCCCGCATTCACATAAACATCAAATTCAAAGACCTTTCAGTGACTTTCAAGGCCTTGTTTGGTGAAAGTGAAGGACTCAAAATGGTCATGTTTTGGTCATGTTGGTCAATTTTAGACATCATAGAGGCCTCTTTTTTTTTTACTTATGATCTTGTCAAGTCAAGAAACCATGGTGAAATCATTCATTTTCAAACTGCTGCTAACAGGGCTTTCCTCAGTGTTGATGCTAGGACAGAGAGCTCAAGAGAGCTGAGACATACTGATGAATTTGGGTGCAAAACTTTTAAGGCCTTATTTAATTTCTCTCAAATCCACAAACTTTCAAGGCCGGTGGGAACCCTGGGTGACTCATAGAGGAGGTAAAGAACAATTTGTGTGGCCTTGGTTTCAGCTAAGATATACACTTTTCTCTGTGTGTTATTTAATTCCTCATCATTCGTCTTCATCCTCACTATCAGGCTCCTCTTTCTCCTTCTCATTCTCCTTGGGCGGGGCGGCGGGGGGAGGGAGGTCCAGACGAGCCCACGACATGGGCTCAGACTTCTTCATGACCACCTCGATCTTGGCTGCCATCATGTTCACTATACTCTTATTCACATCAATCACCTGCATGGAGAGGAAGGGGAGAGACAAAAGAATGCCTTAGCAAACTGGTGGGAAAAAAGAGAAAAAAGCAATGCCGTCCTGTCCTGCATTATTCTCCTCAAAGATCATATATTCAAAGCAAACTGGCCTGCTGTAGAGGTATCAAACATAAAATTAGAATATATTATAGTTACAAAAATGTAAGATTTTTCTGTGAAAATACAGCCTAAATCATATGGACTCTTCTCTGCCCACAGGAAGAGACGAATCAAAACGAAAGAGCAAAATACGAAACACACTATCAAAACAAAGCTGGACCATTGGATCTTTTGCCTCTCTCATCCCTTTGGTATAAGAGATCACAGAGCGGCCGGGTCTGTAAACCTGAGCTTGCTGTGTGGAGTAGAGGTCTTCACGGGTCTACCCGGACCCTAGGACCCGAGACCCGACCCGGGACCCATACGGGTTCGAGTCCACGTTTTATTATGGTCAATCAGGTCCGGGTCGGGTCCCATTCTATTACCGCGGGTCCCGGGTCTGTTTATCATTATGTGTAATTCCCGAGTGGATCCGAGAAGACCCGCGATCAGCGCTGATCACGTGACGAGACGAGAAACCCATGGAAGCGCTGTGTAACTTGCGTGATAATTAGGCTGACCTAGGATCAGATTACAAGAGTGAAACTAAGGTGAAAAAAAAGTTGAGCAGCGCCAGCGCGTTGGCGCAGAGGACAGGCGCAAGATGGATACCTTCTTCACTGAGGTGAAAAATAAAAAAAAAAGCTAAAAACTATTGTTTTAATCATCCATTTAACATGCAATTTAATTTCCTTGTCACTTAGCCTATTGTAGGCTACGTAGCCAAGTAGCTGCTAGATTCCATTATGGAGTCTCACTGTCATCTACTGGACAAACTGTAGAACAGCACAACTTGGCAAGTCGGAAACTTGGCTGTTATTTTGATCTCCTTTTACTAGGCTGCCATATGTTGTATCCGACATGATAAACGTTTTTAGCAGTAGAACGGCAATTTTAATCACCGGGTTTGTCGGGTCCATAAAATGGACGGGTCTCGGGTCTCTCTCCTCTCGGACATGCACCGAGTCCGGTCTGTAATATCTTGGGCAAAAACGGGTCGGTATATATATATTTTTAAAAATGATGGGGTCCAATCGGATCTCGGAACGAATTTCCCGGGTCCATTAGGGTTCGGGTCCATCATTTTGGACCCGTGAAGACCTCTAGTGTGGAGCTCAAATTTCTCAAACAGTTACCACTTGCTGCCATTTGGAGGTGCCAAAGTGCAAAGCTCCATACTTTAGCTTTAACATATAATGTGTATCTAATAATATATATAATATATATAATAATATATATTATATAATAATATAATATAATAATAATAACAACATATAATATATATGACGTATATTTTCATTTATGAAAGGAAAATTACATTATGCTAATTTGAGTATTACTTCATGTATAAAGTATACTGGCATAATGCAAGAGACATGACACACTGTGTACTATGCTGAGACATGAGTTATACTTGTACTTACTCCCCACATACTAATCTTCTGCTCAAATTCCTTCTCTCCCTCGAATATAATGTGGATGTCGAGCTGTAGGACGAAGAAGAATTTTACAATAGGTTGAAAAAAAACAAACAAGCAAAAAAAAAATCAGTTTAGATAGACAGACAGAAATGTGTATGACAATGAGGTGGGTGTCCCTCACCGTGGTGCTGTTTGCCTCCACGTAGCTTAGCTCTGGGATGGAGTTCTTGGCGTAGATCGAGATGATGACCTGCCCTCCAGTCTGGTGCCAGTCAAACCGACACGGCACCACTTTTTTACCCTGCAAGGAAATTTCACACATTTATTTAGCACACAAATACAAAATGCAGTCATTAATGATCCACCTGAGAGCATTCTGTCCACTGTGGTAACAATGTGCATCACCAACCACTAGATGGAGTCAAAGTTGAGGCTCTCTCACAGTGGCTCACACACACACACACACACACACACACACACACACACACACACACACACACACACACACACACACACACACACACACACACACACACACACACACACACACACACACACACACACACACACAGACAGACAGACAGACAGACATATCACTCACTGTCAAACAAACACACCTACCGTATCTTTTTTCCTCCATACATGCGTTCCCTTGGTGCAGCCCTCTTGAGACAGGAAGGCGTTAAAATCAGACGTTTTCCTCTTACAACAGCTCCAGTACTTCATCCTGGAGATGCAGGAAAGAACATGCACCCTTTAGCTTCATAGCCGTCAATCACTTGTCACTCAGAATAGTAGTAAACAGACTTAAGGGAAAATACTAGTGTTGCTCTTCGCACCTCTCTTTTACATTATCCATAGAACATCTCCCATTGCATGGCTACACATTGGAAACCAAACCATATGGAAATTAAACAGGGCTGACGAGTTCAAAATTTACATTTCTTCCCTCGAAGTGAACAGAATTATGAGCCCAGTACTGACCCTTCATGGAAGATAGGAAAACCAGAATGGTAAGAGCACACATCCGAATTGGTTGCAGGTCCATCAAAACTCTGGAGAAGACAGCACATGTGAAGTTCAAAAGATTGCAATAGATAATTTTCTTTGTCAAAAATACAAATAGGGCTGATGAACGATGGATTGGACGATTGATGTATGGCATCATAATAAATGAAATAAATGTTATATTATGGTGTGCAATCAATTGTGCAAGTAGTAGTAAATATCTGAGCTGGTTTTGGTTTCGAAAATCTAGTACAAACATTTTTTTTCACGCATTTGAACAGCATGAGAATAAATTCCCGAATGTTTGCCTTGTTACACAAAAATACATTCACCTACTTTAGTACACCCTCCATTTTTACAGGATGTTCCAATCTTGATCTCG
The DNA here is from genome assembly GCF_046629955.1 of Centroberyx affinis. Taxonomy (NCBI): domain Eukaryota; kingdom Metazoa; phylum Chordata; class Actinopteri; order Beryciformes; family Berycidae; genus Centroberyx; species Centroberyx affinis. The sequence goes on along the minus strand of NW_027281018.1, from coordinate 241,667 downwards.
TCGCTATCCTCCTCTGGAGAGGGAGAGAGAGACAGAGAGAGTGCGTCTGTGTAAATTGACACATATACTTTAAGAACATCTGAGAAGTAACAAGAAGTGCATGAGGTGCTGTCCTGTCCTTCTCCCTGTCATCTTTTGCTCAAATGCCATGATGTCATGACAGGTGAGGGCAAATTCCCAGTGGCCATCCATTACGTTGCACTCTCAACTTGTCCTTCCTGTCCACTAGAGCAAGATGTGGCTGGTGAAAAGTAGACTGAAATGAAAAGGACAACAACAACAAGAGGAACGTGAAGAGTAGAGGTAAGGAGGAGAGGAGAGAAGGAGAAGCTCTGTCCTTACCTTTCTTCTCTGCTATATTGTCAGTCAGCTTCAGTTTCTCCAGAGCCTGTTTCAGAGAGGCGGAGATCTTATGCTGCATTCTCACCATCGGCTCATCGGCACTACAACAACAACAACAACATCAACCAAATGGGGCATCAAAACAATGGCAAATAAACCATGATGGGACCAAAGGCTTCTTGGCACCAGTGACTAAATATAGGTGATGACTGAGCAACAAGTGAACATTCCTGTAAATTTAACACGTTAACATACAGTGAACTAAGTATTTGGACTGGGACACATTTTTGTTAAAGTGGTATTTCACTGCAGTACACTATTGGCTACTCTGTGTTACCAAACCAGCCAATAATCTCCGGTAATGGACCTTCACTATAGGCACTGATTGCTTTGTCAGTTACTTGTCCACTTTCCTTTGAACCCAGGAGAAAGGACTACAAAAGATTTATGTCTATCCTAAAGCTCCTTGGTAGATGTTTGATGCTTTCAGGCTGATTTGATACCTCAGATCCCTATCCATTCATGTATTTGATACTATACCAAAATATTTTACAGCAGAATCTAGCCCACAGATTAGTTCATAAGGATATACAGTATTAAATGGAAGTTGTATTGTTGGATTGACTGGAAAATAAGTTTGTTCTTGTTGGTCTGTTTGTTCTTTGTCTTTTAGTATGCAGATTTTAACTAACTCATTGCATGTTAAGAATTTTTCATAGTATTTTTAATGCAGGTCCAATCTTTATATCTCCAAAAACATTTCTGACACATTAAAATGGGGGCACAATGTACAAAAGAAAAGCTGCAGAGCTTTCTTGTGTTCTTCTGATACTGACTAAAATATCAAAGAAAGGGTAACTGTCCAAAGACTTTTGGAGCCAACTGCACTACCTCGGTCTGCATATAGCCTCCAGAGGCTTTGGTGCGGAGATGATGTACTCGTTAAACTTTGGTTTTTGGTCATCTGCGTCTTTCTTTTCTCCCGCCGACGTCACATCAGGTTTCACCGGCTCGGGGGGCTTCTCTTTGTTGTGGGGACCTTTTGTACAACCCTAAGGGGGGAAAGAAACAGTGGCATTACATCACTGTGTTGGACTCGAGAACAATGAGAGTTCATGCTGATACGGCTACGGCAAAGGTGGTAGTCAGTGTCTGTGAAAACAATAGACAATAGAAACATGACCGTTTCAGTCTGCCTGAAAACCCTTGAGGAAACAGATTATCCAAGAAAGTATGCTCACATCACACTGAGAGAGTGGAAAGGGTTAAATCTGTATGAAACTTACAACAATGCTGAGGAAGTCTGAAAAGTCAGTAGTTCTTCTCTTGCAGCAGGACCAACCCTGGAGAAGGTGAAAGAGACATGGCACTGAGTCACTGCCGACCAGCTGACATGACATGTTAACTGTGCGTGTGCAGACAGGCGTTTTACCTTCAGTGCATCATGGAATACTGGAACTCCTGGATGGTAGATGCATGCATCTTTGGAAAACACAACACAAGTTTGATTAGCTCAGAAACAACAGATGCAATATTATGAGCACCAGTGTTAGCCCCACCAGCATCACATCACATGTGAACAAAATGTGGACCGGTTAAAGTCGGTTTTCTGACCTATTTTCATGAATTCTGGTTTCAAAAATTCAACAAAAACTGCACAGCTTCCAGGGAAGGAATGGTTAGACTCAACTAGGGCTCTTAAATATGAATACACCATAAATTGCTCATTGTGGTAAAACATGCAGTTACATCTATGTCGGCCTATTTTTTTCCACAGCGTGCTGAGTACAGTCATGGAATAACACTTCCAGAACAACATTTCTTTGGGCCAACCACTAAGAGCAAACTGTTGAAACTTCCATTTTCAACTTGTTTGATAGAAACCATCCTTTGCTAGGCAAAACATTACAGCATCAGTTACCTCTTGCTTGTGTATGCTTTTCTTTTCATATGGAGTGCCTCTCTCAAAGGACTCAGTCATCAGTGTCTGATGCTGCCTTCACATGCTCCTTGTAAATTTGACTTGTCACCAATTCAAGTGTTTTTGTTCAGAGATTATAAACATGTTTTTTTGTTTTTTTGGATTTTACAAATTGAGCAGCACAGAGCTACTTTGATGGTTTGTTAATGTGCACTCTACTGGTAACTGATATTTCCAACAGCACTTGAAGGCAGCATAAGTCTGTCCCTAAGAGTGTTCTCCACAGTGCACTTAAGCAAGTACCATGCAACTTTAAGCTTTCAGGTTAGGATGAAAGTTACACAGTGACTTGGGTGAGAAGCTTAGTGAATGCAGTGAATGGAGACAGTAAATATATTTCTAAACATATTTGGCTTTGTATTTAGACTAAATTAATGACATGCTATGCCAGGACTAAGTTCAAATGTTGTTGGTCAAAGACAGAGTAGAAGAACAGGATGTCAGTGTCAACAGAGATTAAATAGAGTAAACTCACTTTAGTCAAGTATTCTGATTAATCTGAGCTCCCCAAAAAATATTTTCATAGGCACAGTCAAAATTCACACTTTATGGTGTCTAATATTGATCGTAATCGATTGCTTTTATTTCACTCTAGTTCCACTCAAACACCACAAAATACATATAGTGTACAAAGTAAGAAAACACCTAACAATATAGGAATATGAAGTACCTAATCAAACAAGTCCTGAACTGTGTCTAGCAGGATATTGGACCATTCTTCAAGAAGAAAAGCCTTCAGTTCTTTGAGGGATGAAGGAAGTGGAAATCTACTTTGCACTCTGCTGAGAATTTCCCATAAAGGTTCAATTATGTTTTGATCTGGTGCTTGGTGAGGCCATGGAAGGCGTTTCACTTCATCCTGGTGTTCATAAAACCACTCTTGAATTTGAGGAGTGTGAATTTAGACATTATCATCTTGGAATGAGGGAAGATTATAAGCAATCAGTGCACCATAGGGTGCACCTGGTCCTGTAAAATGTCTGCATATTCTTTGGCCATTATACAACCTCCCAGAGCAATCATCAGACCTAATGACTCCCAGGAGATGGCTGCCCTTATCATTTCAGATCCACCACCATGTTTAACAGCTGCTAACTGATATTGTGGGTTGAAGGCACACTGTGGTTGTAGGAAAAAGGGTGAAATATGGCGAATCAGATCATTAAATGTTTTGGCTCCTTACACTGGGTTATGTATCTTTGTGTGTTGGCCTTGGGTACAAGTGGCTTCTTGGCAGCCCTGGCATAAATAGCCCACCTGCTTTGCGAAGTTCATGATGTACCGATTTTGCTGCAATTCTAGGGCTGGGCGATAATTCAATATTATCGTTTATCGTCTTTCAGTGGAATCATATCGTGATGATATGAAGATATTTTGATATTGTGACACATTTCTGCTGTCGGAATTGATGATGACAAGCAAATTTTACTTAGAAAACTCTCATTAAATGAGGTATGGTAGGAATATTATTTGAATATTTCTGTTTTGTTTGACACCACACCTAACATTACCATTCGGTTCAATGAAATGAACATTCATTTGATTATTTAACGTGATTTTGCATACATGAACCATATCGTGATATATATTGATATCGAGAAAAATCCTTATGATTATCATGATATTGATTTCAACCATATCGCCCAGCCCTATGCAATTCTGTTGTGATTTGATGCTGTACTGAACTTTGTGTTTAGTAACTATCCATATCAGCCGGCATCTATCACTAGCGATCATCCACTGATGACCATTGTTCCTTTTTTCCAATGCAGTTTGTCGGTGTTTGGCATAATGTTGTTATGATTTTAAAGAATGTTCCCCTTGCTACATTAAATAATGTTGCAGTTTTTGTAACCAATGCATCTGCAATTCAGGTACCAACTGTTTGCCTCTTTGAACTCTGTCAGTTGCCTTATGTTGCTTTGAAAACTCCCATATGAAAGTGGTGATCGTCAGTCCTGTTTTAAAACTGACCCATACTATCAATTGGCATTCATTTAAACTGACTGGTCTGCGTAACTGTTAAAAGGTCAAAGTTTAAGTCCATTTTCATGTAGTGTTTCCATGATTTTTTCTGATCCTGCAGGTCAAAGTCCAATTCAAAGTTTTGAGAAAAGTTCCTATACCATACCCCATTAGGTCTTGTTTTTACAGAGAGTCTTGGGTTTCAGTCCAGAAGTAACTAAAACAAATGTATGATGTGTTTTAAACAGCGATTAACTAACTTCTTCTAGATTAAGACTATTTTAAAGTATACTATATCCGATTAAATATCTTAATATACCTTAAATACCTTAAATAGCCTAATTTGAACATTTACCAGCGCCTTGAGACTACGAGACAACGTTAGCAACACCTCAATAAATAACAGTAAGTTACATGTTAACCAAGGAATTAACAAACAACTGTAGCTACCAATACAGTTGCTACTGATGGCTCCAGCCAGCTAACGTTAGTTTAGCTAACGTTACATCTGTGCTCGATAGAAATTTCCAGATGATCAAAGGCTAGCTAACGCACTGTACAGGGCAAAACCACGATAGCTAGGACACTACTCACCATCAGGGTTCTTCTCTGGATCAAATCTCTGTCCGCATCCTTTATTGTAACACAAAACTGACATGGTATTATGAACAGGTGGAGGGCTAAACAAGGTAAACTGCTAGCTAAATAGGAAAATAAACACAAAAAGTAGCAACAAAGCTAGTTTGTGAGCTACAGTACGGGGCCGCTGTAACCTCAAACTGGTCTGCATTCGATTTACCAGACTTCCGGATGTTGTCGGCTGTACTCGGCAAAAGTCGGAACTTGCCGAGCGACGATCCTGTCCAGCCCGCCCCAAGTACCACTACCCTCCATCCCATAAGAGCGCACATAGTCCCACAAGCGACAACTGATGCAGACCGCTTCCAAACTTGCGTTAAAGCTCAGTTCTTTATCTCAGCTTGTTATCGGACCTAACCCTGTGCCTGCCCGTTTGATTTAACGTCAGTTTTATGTTGGCCATTGCCGAAAAAGCCACAATAGTTCGCCTAATGTAGTGCTACAACAGTCAAGTGTATGAGAAATGGGGGCAATGTGTTAGTTCACGAGGATGATTGTAGCCTAGTTACTAGACATTGCGTGCCGGCCGGGATATGTGCATGTGAATTTTGCATTTGGCACATCCCCACCGAGTTTTGAGCGACTGTGTTGAGCTTTTTGCTTCTTTCTTTCTTCAATTGACAGTCGACTGTCGGGGAAAGGATGGGGAAAAAAACACTTTCCATGATTATGGATGTTTCGTCTAAAGGTAAGGCACGATGTGATGCCTGAAGTGAATTGCAGTATCTGTAATTCACTCCTGAGGCTTTTGCATGGAGATGAGCACCATGCACTCTGGCATGCACGGGAGACGAAATGCACCCCTGGATTTCCCAGGATGGGCTCTGTCTGGGGAAATGCTCGTTTGAATCGGTCAAATCTGATGTTTGGCAGGCTACAGACTATTGCTTAGGCTAAATAAGTATTTATTTTTCGAAGTTGCATATCAAATTTGTAGCCGATTAGTTAGCCCACTTTTCAAATTTCAGTCGTTATAGTTTCTGTTTTGTGATTCGTAAATATGTTGTTTTAATGCCTATTTCCTTTACGTTTAACTTTTTGTATTTTCATGATCAGATTCAGAAATAGGCTATTAGGGAATGTGTTCAAGGTTTCAAAGACGTTAGTTCTAACAGCGAAGATGGGTTTTTGAGTAGACTTTTTTCTCTTCTGTGTCAGTTGCTAAAATTAGTTTAAGGCCCATTTTCAGTCAGTTTGAGTTAACTTCATAATAACTTTGGAGCATAGCAGAAACACCCACAGTATATTCCTGCAGAGCAGCCTGTCCTCAGCTCCTACATAGTATCTTATGTCCTAGTTTAGTTTTCTCTTACTGAGTCCCATAGGCACACCTAGTAGTCACTGGCCTGAGGTTTCAAGTCCTTGCAGTTTCTATTTTTAGCCATTCCCTTCTTATTTATTACAATATATTAACACATAGCCTATATTTATACATCTCAGCTGGGTTTTTTAAATATTTTTGTACACTGCAAAAAGTCCATCATAGCAAGTCATTTAGTCTCATATTCAGCCTTCAAAATCTTGTTTTTCTTAAACTAAGAGAAAAATGTTGCCAATGAGGTGAGATAACAATTGTTTCCAATGCATGGAAATGCATTGGAAATGCATCCAGAAATTAGTGTCAGGCAGATCACTGCACTACTATCAAGAAAATTACACTTGATTCTACAAAATTCTTGAAACAAGTTGATTTGCATTGGAAACAAGTGAAATTATCAAGCCCCATTGGCAGATTTTTTCACTTATTTTAAGAAAATTACAGTTTTAAGACTCAATAATAGACTATTTACTACAATAAACGACTTGTTAAGATGGAGACTTTTTACAGTGTAAGAGGTTCTATCATTTGTCAATGATGTTGACATTGATCATCATAAAGATATTATTAATTGAGCCATTTAAATAAGGTCATTGGTCTACAATATTAGTGATTGTTCCCAATCTCTCTTATTTTCTTTGGTGACATGATACTTTTCACTGAGGTTGTGTAAGTATTCTGTGCTTTGATGTGCTTTGATGTGGTTTGCTGCAGTGCTTTCCTGGTGCATAATTTAGTGTTTGAATGCAAAGTTTTTTGTTTATTTGTTTTTTAAATACATTTCATCCAGTACCAACTATGTGGGGTACAACTGAGCTCAACATTGAATATGGTATCATACCCCTGTGGTGATTGCAACTTTTGTTTCACACTTTAGCTATATCTAAATTATAGCACATAGAATGGATGCCTTATAAGACCTCACCAGTGAATCCAGATCTGTTTTTCTTTGTTTTTCCTTCCAATTTAGGGTGACTGGATGATGGAATGGTGATGAAGCCTAATCCTTGGCACATTATGCTGCCTCTGTCCAGCTTCTCTCTCCTCCTCCATTTCCTTCTCTTCTTCTTCTTCTTCCTCTGTCTCCGCCCAAGCCATTCCCAGTTCCTGCAAGAGCCCAGGACGGCACAAGGCCTGCTCCTCTTCACCCAGCCTGCCTATAACGCCTCCATCTTTGAGAACTCTGCAGCGAGGACCTATACAAGAAGTGAGGTCAAAATGGGCATCATTCTTGGGCCGCCTCGCTCTTTAGACATTAAATACTCCATTGAGTCTGGAGACAGCGAGGGAATCTTCCAGGCTGAGGAGTTTGTAATGGGAGACTTTTGTTTCCTCCGTATACGCACGAATGGAGGCAGTGGTGCCATCTTGAATCGAGAAGTACAAGACAATTACACGCTGACAGTGAAGGCGTCTGCCCAAGGAGGCCTAGAGGCTTTAGCCACTGTTTATATCAAGGTCCTGGATACCAATGACCTCCGACCTCTCTTCTCCCCCACCTCCTATTCCATCATTGTTCCTGAGAGTGCCCCTCTGGGTGCCAGTGTTGGGCGTGTAACAGCCACAGACGCTGATGTGGGCTCCAACGGAGAGTTCTACTACTTCTTCAAGAACAGGGTGGAGCTCTTTGCTGTCCATCCGACCAGTGGGGTTGTCACCCTGACCCGCCGACCCAGGATGGAAAAACAAGACCGAATTGAGCTGGAGGTGCAGGTGGTTGACAGAGGGATGAAACTCTACGGGAACAACGGCATCAGCAGCACCGCCAAGCTGGTTCTAACTGTGGAGCGGGTCAACGACTTTGCTCCTGTTCTCAGTGCAGCTGTCATCACTCCGTCGTGGTTGGACAAGGACCCGGTCTATGCTGTGGTGACTGTGGAGGACAAAGACGAGGGTGTAGCTGGAGATATAGAGTGGGTGTCTATTATTGACGGTGACCCCTTAGAACAGTTTGTGGTTGACCGGTCCCCAATTGGTAATGAGTATAGGGTGAAAACATCAGAACTGGTGGACTGGGATCAATTCCCCTATGGCTGCAACCTGACCTTCCAGGCTAAAGATAGGGGCATACCTCCAAAGTTTTCTAATACCCAGGTTGTTCAGTTGTTGGTAAAAAAGCCAGACCCAGTGGTATCGAAGTTTGAGAAAGATGTTTATATTGTCAAGCTGAGTGAAATAGCACCCCCAGGCACTGTTGTAGCGGTGGTGAAAATCTCCCCAGCTCCTTTGAATGTCAATTACAGCTTCGGCGCCCTCTCAGAGCCAATGTACTTTGATGTAAACCCTTTGACTGGAGTTATCATAACCACAAGGCAGTTGACGACGATATCGCGGGATATTGTGGATATAGAGGTGGTTGATATTATCAGTCAGCAACAAACAAGGCTTCAAATCATCATAGAGGATGCTAATGACAACACACCAGTATTTACCAGGCCATTCTTTGACATTTCCATCAACGAGAGCTTACCGCTCGGCACCGTCGTTCTCGTGGTGTCTGCTGTGGACGATGATAAAGGAGAAAATGGGTATATTACCCACACAATCAGTGGTTTGCAGTCTCTACCATTTACCATTGACCAGGACACAGGAGAGGTGAGGATCACTGCAGACCTGGACTTTGAGTCATCAGAAGACATCTATACATTCGCTGTGCGGGCCTCTGATTGGGGTTCACCTTACAGAAGAGAGAATGAGGTAAATGTCACAATTCGCCTGATCAATGTCAATGACAACCAGCCTCTTTTTGAGAGGGTCTCCTGCAGGGGGATGATAAGCCGTGATTTCCCTGTCGGCCAGACTATTGTCACGCTGTCTGCTGTAGACATGGATGAGCTGGGAATGGTGAAGTACAGGATACTGTCTGGGAACGAACTGGACTTCTTCACTTTAAACCCAGATTCGGGGGCTTTGTCGTTGAAAAGGTCCTTAGCAGTGACTAATCTAAAAAGTGGGATATTCAACATGAAGGTAGTTGCTACAGATGGAGAGATCTTCTCTGACCCTACGTTTGTTAATGTGTCAGTTGTGAGAGGTAGGATGCCACCCAGGGGGTTTAACTGCAAGGAGACCAGGGTAGCCCAGCTGTTGGCAGAAAAAATGCTCACAAAGGCCTCTGATATGGCTAAGTCAAGAGTTGAAGAGAGCTATACAGACCTTTTCTCTGTAAACAAACAGGCTCCACAGTTTGAGGCCTTGCCTACTAGTATTCTAGTGAGGGAAGACCTCGTAGCTGGTGCCAGCGTATTTCAGGTGAGAGCACGAGATGGTGACACGGGGTTCAACGGGTGCGTTCTCTTTTCCATATCTGACGGTAACAAAGAAAATTGCTTCAATATCAACATGGAGAATGGTTTGATAACCATATTACAGCCGCTTGACCGTGAAAGGTCGGATCGTTACTTCCTCAATATCACCATCTACGACCAGGGCTTCCCTCAGATGTCCAATTGGAGACTATTGACAGTGATCATTGAGGATGCAAACGACAATGACCCCCAGTTCTTTCAGGACAGCTACTCTGCTCTTGTTTCAGAAAAATCTGCCATCGGTATGGAAGTGATCACCATCGCTGCATTCGACAAAGACGTGGGTCAAAATGCACAGCTGTCATACACGCTGCTGACAAGTGTCCCTCAGTTTGGCATTGACAGAGAGACTGGAGGTGTATTTGTGGCCAGCCAGTTGGACAGGGAAACCTTCCCAATTTTCAGCCTGAAGATTGAGGCGAGAGACAAGGCTGAAAGAGGCACTCAGAGGTCAGCAGTGACTACTCTGAGTATTATAGTGGATGATGTCAATGATTGTGCCCCAGCTTTCATACCCAGCAGCTACAGTGCTAGAGTGCTGGAGGACCTCCCACTGGGGGCTGTGATCACGTGGGTGCAGGCTCAGGACCCAGACCTCGGCCCAGGTGGGCAGGTCCGATACTCCTTGATCAATGACTTCAATGGTACTTTTGAGGTAGGTGATGTCACTATTTGTATTGTCTATACTGTTGCATGTGCTGATGCTCTGCTGTAAAAATGTAATTACTAATGTGACTGAAACAATGTCAGTGGTATTTGCTTTGACATAAATGCATGTACTGTATTACAATTACAGGAATAAAATTGTTGTTAAAACAATATATGATAATGGTAAGGTAATGTCATGCTTTGTACAGGTGGATGCTGTGAGTGGGATGCTGAGGATTGGGAAGGAGCTGGACTATGAGAAGCAGCAGTTCTTCAACCTAACTGTATTGGCTGAGGACAGAGGAGTGCCCAGCCTCAGCGCCCAGACATTTGTGGAGGTGGAGGTGTGTAATATACACAGACACACACACACACACACACACACACACACACACACACACACAGACACAGTTCGAGCAATATGGGTTTTTCAAGGCCAATACTGATACTGATATTCTTGTGCTGAAGCTTCCAGTCGATACTTTGTGCTGATATTTAATATTTTTTAAATCCTTATATTTTCATGCCAAAAATGAAAAAAAGTATTCAGTGTTTCCCCCAGAATTTGGTTGTTGGCATTGTGGAAAAGCTTTTGAAACAACATTTAGATCATGTGAAACCCAGATTAATGAAATTATTTCAGGTTTAGCAGCAGGGTGCCCCACCCCATCTATTCAGTGGCAGGGAGACCCTAGGATACATTACTGACTTTAAATGAAGAATTAATTGACAAAAAACATTATTGAAAAAAGAAATGAACAAATAAAGTGTGCAAAGAAAATACACTTACAAAATAATAGGCACATTTACTCTTTTCATGAAGTACTGTGATGAGGTGAATCCAGGTAAAATCCATAATCCCGTATGGTCCTAATTACTGTAAATCTATACCAATCACAAAGGAGGAGGTGTAGATAAAAAGAAGCTTAGAGAAATAAGAGAAGGATTTTTAAACTGAGACAAATGAGATGTCGATTGTGCAAAAAAGGCTGCAACTCAATATCAGGAAAATGTCCCTAATATTTTGTACATTCAGTGTAAAATTTCATTGCAGGTTTTACAGACTGCTTTTATGCAGCTGGGGTCAGGGAGGAACCGCGATCATATCAGCAGTGAATGACATGACTGGTTGATATCGGTTATTTAATAAAAGGCAGATATTGGCCCAATAACCGATATATCAAACTCTATTCTCTATAAATATTCATGTGACACAGTTCTTCACACTTCTTCGTTAATTTTCTCAATCAAAATGCAATGAATCACTACGTCCCTGCAGGTGGTGGATGTCAATGAGAATCTGTATGCACCCTACTTCTCTGACTTTGCTGTGAGAAGCTCGGTGAAGGAGAACTCTCGGGCGGGCACCAGCGTCCTGACAGTCAGCTCTAAGGATGACGACAAGGGAAGGGACGGCGTGTTGAGGTACTCTGTCAGAGGAGGCAGCGGACTGGGCACTTTCTCCATTGATGAAGACACAGGTGTGACACAAGATCAATTTTGAAGCCTATTTATGTAAAGTGAAAATCCAGTAGCTCAATGTCATGCTGAGGATATCAACATCTCATTTTATTGATAATCATTGTAGATTATGAGCCATTTTGGTGTTTCTTTGTCGTTGCGGATGAGTCATTGTGTGTGTATACAGCATAACTCCCCTGATTCACTTTCTGTAATGTGTATTTATTGCTTTCTATAGTGTTACAATTTTGTCCTTGGGCTTTAATCCTGCCTTTGTCTAGCGTTTCACAATACAAGGAAAGCATCAGCACTTGTATGTGTGTTTGTGTGTGTGTGTGTGAGAGAGAGAGAGAGGGAGAGAGAGATGGAGAGGGTGTTAGGCAGAGTCGGAGTCAGTGTGTTGGTGTGTGCCTCACGTGGGTGCTGTGTTCTGGGAGATCATTACTGTAATGAGGGCAGCATGGCAGCTACAGTACAAGGGTAGCGGCTGAGCCTCAGGCAGGCCAGTACAACTGATCCAATGCTGTGTGGATAACATTGATCAAGGCTCCCCTGCACAGCACCCCCCCCCCCCCCCCCATCAGCTGTGAAGTGTAGCAGAATCATTCTGACTTATATCTAAGGAGGCCTGACCCCAAAAAAAAAACAGCGTGGAGTTGTCTCCAGAACTGTCCTCCAGTGTCAAGCCACAGCTGAAAACATGTTGATCCAAAGAAGGAATGGAGGGGCCTTGACTCACTCACCCACTTCACCTAGGGATAAAATGAATCAAATTGCCAGTGTAAAAATAGGACACTTCATATTAGTCCATGCAACCAATTGCAATTGCATTAACCACTAGTACTTTTTTTTTTATTCTGCCAGTTACCAGTCTCCAATTCCGGAATTTCAGTAGTTGCTAAATAATAGATACAAGATTTTATTTAATAAGTACTAGTGCCTAATTTGTTTTTTACCAGTCACTTTTCACTTTTTTTCACTAGTAGCAATTTAATAAATTAATACTAGTCAGAACATAAAAGTGACCAGCAAAAATGAAATTAGTCATTAATAACTAATCAAATATGTGCTAGTATTTATTAAATTGTTTCTCTTTAGAAGAAAAAGTGACTAATAAAAAACAAATTAGAAACTAGTACCTAGTATATTTAATTAGAACTATACAGCAACTAAAATTACAATAGTGACTAATAACTTGCAGAATAGTCATGAGTGACTATTAAGCACTGGTGGCTTTTTAGGGAATAAACACTAAAATGGCATGCCATATTTCACTGTTCCTTTTCTGGCCTCTTTCTTTGTCTCTTGTGACACTGGTGTCCACTGTACATGACTTGTAATTGAGGCCTTGATTGACCTTTAACTAGGCTAATTAGTATTGACTGTAGTTGAGAGAGAAAGCGAGAGAACAACAGATGGACAGAGAGAGAACCCCTCTCTTGCCCTCTTTCTATAGATAGAGATATATAGATATAGATATAGATATAGATATAGATATAGATATAGATACACTGTACTTACAGAGGCACAGTAGACATAGTACTGTTGCAGACAGATCCCTATGGGCTTCTGTAATAGTGCTTTGTGCTGTTATTCACCTCAGTGTAAAAACTGAGCCAGTGAGAACCTTTACTGAGTGTAGATTTTCCAGGGGAAATCAGACTGCTTGTTAGTGCAGAAAGGGAAGGGAGAGGGAAGTGGATGTGAAGCGAGGAGCGGAAGGAAGAGGATTCAGGGGAGCCTTCAGTACATAACAAGAAAATACTGCCTTCTTCCTCCCAGGTCTTTTTATTGATTTTTTTTATTTTTTTTTATGAAAGTTTGCTTTAAAGTTGTTGTTTTGTTGGGGTTTTTGTTTTTGTTAATCTCATAACACGTTGAAAAGTGTCTGACTGCTGCGTTTTTGGGATCAGACGTGAAGAGCAAGCAAGTGATAAGTTTTACCTCGTCAAGTGTTCTTTTTCATCTTTTAGCAGAAGTCAATGTTGTCAGGTATGGACAGTGAGTAGCACCGCTCTGTCCTCTCACCATGCATTTAGCTGCCATGTTGAGTGGCTCCACTCTGACTGCTTGTCACTCTCTGGCTCTTAGCGCCAAAAAGAAGTATGAAGAGAGAGAGGGAGAGGGTGAAAGAGCGTGAGAAAGCCATTTTTGTTTAGCCTGACTTAACTTATGCAGTCTTCCCCCTGTACTTCATAAGTCCCGTCTTAACTCTATAATGCATCATGTATGCCCCTTCACACCCCCATCGTCTTTCATACCTACTGTTTACCAATGCCCAGTTTTCCCACATTTGATATTTAGATGTTTTAGATGACTCACTCCTGGTGGGTGGAAGGCACAGGGGCTATCTATCACACGAGAAGCAGGATCTTCTCTGGCTTAAATCCTTAGCGCTTCTGCACTTTGAACAAAAATTGGTATTCTTGTCATTGCTTAGGGGGAAAGCAAGCCCAGCAATTTCTCATTGGGCAGCTGTCAGAAGCCACTGCTCCTCTATTAGTGGGTGTGCAGGCTGGCTGCAGGATTTGTCACAGTCAGGATAAAGCATTCTTTAAGTTACACGCATACACACTTTAAAAAAGTGATTTATTCCGCATTTGTTACAATTAACAGACTAGATTTTTTGACGTCCTTTTTGCTGCCACACATGAGGCTATTCAATAACGTCTCAAGATACAGAGAGGCACACACAAGATTTCCTCATCGACCTTGGGATTGATTATTCGATTTTTTGCATTAATTAGCTAGTGGGACCGCTAAACCTGGTCCCACTCAGGAATGGATAGACATGATGGATGTAAACTTGAATGTGCTGAGAACTTTTAGATCTGAAAACACGCCATGACCCTCCTTGCTCTTTGAAGTGTGTTATTTATGGTGAGAATGGATGCTGTCAAGTCAGATTTATATTGAATTCACAGAATAGCGCCTGTCGGTCTTAAAGTTCAAAGAGCTTTTGAAACAGCCAGCGCTGTTTTCCTCGTCTCTCTCTGTCTAGCTATCTGACAGAGATGAGATGTGGTTTGAAAAGGACATGGTCAAGGACGACAGAGCAAGGATGTGTTTCAGAAAACACTTTGCTATGCATTCTGCGCGCCCTGGGCAGTTGCTTAGTCATAGTCTGACATATGCACACATTTTTTGGTGATAACACCTTCGCCACGCAGCTGTGGCTAACAAGACGACTGGCTGTAGACGCAAATACATGAAAAATCACACACACTTGCACCTCCAGTAATTGTGATGTATGCTTGTATGATTGCCACCCGCACATGTGGGGGCTTGTGGCTCAGTGGAAGGCCAAGTCCGGGATCAACAGCCAATTATCACAGCAAAACAAGCCCATTTTCTCACCGCCCAAAACAATCTCATCACTGTAAGAAAGGATCAACCTCGCCTTTGTTTAACAACAATAATAATAATGTGATACTTTATTGATCTTTTTTAGGAAAATTGTCTTTTCGCTTTTCGCCTCCCCTCTTGCTGATGGGATTCAGTGTTTTGCTCAAAGGCACTTCAGCCGGCCGGATGCTTGTCGACATGGGGCTTCACTGCAAAAACAGACTAACTTGTGAAGTTATTTTATCTTTTTCCATTTTCTTATTTTATCTTGTATCCAGACTTATCAAGCTTATGTTAGGATTTTTTTTAGTGAAAACATCTTACTGCACTGGCAGATAATTTTACCGGTTTCAACAAATTTGACTTTTTTTCAGGATAATGTAGCTTGTTTCAGAACATTTACTCGGTAAAAGTGAAATTGTATTGGAGAAAGTTTCTTGTTTCAAGATTTTCTTATTGTTTTATGATGATTTCTTGAAAGAAGTCATATTGGCAAGTATGAAGTGAAATTTATTGAACTTATAAAGATTATCTGCCAG
The DNA here is from genome assembly GCF_046629955.1 of Centroberyx affinis. Lineage (NCBI taxonomy): Eukaryota > Metazoa > Chordata > Actinopteri > Beryciformes > Berycidae > Centroberyx > Centroberyx affinis. Next base: position 226,121 of record NW_027281018.1, on the reverse strand, counting down.
TGCAGTGAGATGATTTGACTAAAAATATCACAAAATAAGCTTGATAGGTCTGGAAACAAGATAAAATCACTTGACAACTTGTCATTTTTTGCAGTGTTGAACTCAGGTTCCCCAGTTGAACAATGATCTCTCTCTAATACTAATACTAATACTAATGGTATTTGTATAGCACTTTGCACATTTTAGCAAAGTCACAAAATGCTGTGGAAGACCAAGCATATTTAACAATCGGCTAATTATAATTATCAGCTATAACATCTATAAAACTCCTCTACATAAACTACCATATCACCCAAATTCTTAATTATAACAAGTGCATTAGCGCCTTTTAGTTGCTCGGGGGGTATGCATAATTGGAGTGGCATAGAGCAACAGTAAAAATAGCCTACACATTTGCGTGCATCCAATCTCAACGCCATCTAGGGTCTCAGTGGGGCTAATCCTGTGCGTACATCCTCACAGACAGATGCACCCACAGACTCCACCAGCACCGACAAACACGCAGAGGTCAGCTCTTATCGAGGAGTTTTAAATTAGTTTAATTATCAGACTCATAAGATTCCAGGAGTGCTCGGCTCTTGAGGTGCCACGTGTTAAAACAAAGCAGAGAAGATCTGATGAAATTTTGTATCTACCGAGCAGAAATGCACTGAACTGCTCACTTGGCTGCTGTGAGTGATTAGGCTAGTTTATGTATCCTGAGTTGACTTTAACTCTAACCCTTTCTGTTACAGTTTCATATATTAGCGATATATCTGATCTTAACTTTATTGTCAAGATTTCCTTGTTCAAAAAAAATCTGTCTGACAAACTCATGACCCGGTACCATTGTGCTCCATGGCTCTTGGCGATGTGTAGACATGACAGGAATGAACCCTAAAACCTAGTTGTAACTTTGAGTATGAACTTGTGTGTGTGTGTGTGTGTGTGCGTGTGTGTCTTTGTGTGAGTGTTTACGCACACGGTCCTGCATGACTGATCTAGAAAAAAAACAGGCATCCAAGTGTCACCCATTGTGAGTTTTTCTCTTTGTCCCTCAAGAGGTCACCCAAGCTGTCAGCCACTCACCTTCCTTAAGGCCACTAGACTCACTCCAGCGAGTGTTTGTGCACGCGTGTGTGTGTTTGTGTGTGTGTGTGTGTGTGTGTGTGGGTGTGTGTGAGTGTGTGTGGTGTGTGTCTTCTTTGGCGTAGTGCAGTTCAGGGTGTCTGTTTTGCACAAAGGGAATAGCAGCGGGAGCAGTTTGGTCAGCTGTGATTAGCAGCAGAGAGGCTGAAGCATTGAAGGTGACTACAGTGGCAGTACTAATGCCTGTGAATGTCACTGGAGCCAGGACACAAAGTTTACTCTACATTTTCTGTCTTTGCCTTTGGAAACTGCATTGTATTCAAAGACTTCCCCATGAGCTCTTTTAGGCACGCATTCCACTGTTGACACACACCGCCGCTGCACACACACACACACACACACATGGATATACATATACGTATATATTCATAAGCCCAAATAAAAAACTGCATTAATCTTTCTCTCTACCCCAACAGGAGTGATTTACACTACTGGAATCCTGGACTGTGAGACCAAAGACTCCTATTGGCTCACAGTCTATGCCACAGACAGAGGGGTTACACCCCTGTCAGCTTCTATTGAAGTCTTCATTCAGGTACCCACATTCTGCTGCCAATATCAGGATTAAGCTATGCATACTTAAGAGGCCTTATGCATAAGAAATGTCTTGTTCTTTTGCATAGACAGATAACCATGAACATGAAGTGCCCAATCCTGGTAGGCTTTTCAAATTGGAAAATCAGCTTATTTCTATAATGTGTGACATCTATGAGACAGGACTAATATTTCTTTTCTCTGTTTCTGCTGATAAAAACTGAGCCAGTGACTGAGCATAGATCCTGGACATTCAGTGGTGACAAACTGACAATCATGTTAGTACCACACAAACATGTCGCTGGTGTAACCTGACAGAATTAATCATTCATCACCAAAGCCCTTTTTGTATTTTTTCAGTATGCCTAATGTATTTAGACAGATTATCTTAAATAAAGTAGTTGTTTTTTTCATGTTTCAAATTGTTCGTATGTAATCCTTCAAAGATTATGCAAACCAGAGTATCTTTACTTATTCTCACTTAACTAACCATGTCCTCCATACTCCCCCAGAGTAAATTATAGCATAGAATAATTTAGCATAACCACAGTTGAATCCTTAAAAAAATCCATTGAAATGCAAAAATGGTTGAAAGAGATCCTCAGAATATGATACAGGCATCGTGGAAGGAGAGGGAGTTCAGCTAAAATTAAAGCTGGCAGTTTGCCTTTTTTGACTGCCAGCAGGGCAAACTTCTACATCTAGATCCCTGCAGACCTGCTGAAGTCGCTAAATGACTGCACGGTTTTTATCAGGTCCTTGTTGAAATGAGCATGAAATGCCTGAGGTAGTAACCTTTATAGGCCAGCTGATAGCACTCATGTAAGATCCCTCTTCTTCCCTCTTCACATTGCAACATTGCGTGACAAACACTAAAAAGAGATAACATAAAAATGGACGCAGTCTCTAATCATTCAAAACTGTCATTCAACACATAAAAGTAACCATCTTTATTGAAAATTACTTTAACTTCTAAACTAATTTCAACTGCCATGCCTAAACTTCAGTAACACTTACAACTACATTATAACCTTTGCTAATACTTTATACTGGCTAACTTCAACCAAACAATAATTATATTAGTTGACTCCTGTATTACCAGTTGAATCAATGCATAAAACCACTGCCCCCTTTTTATCAAATTTATTCACATTAATCATTACATTTTGATTCCAATATAATAACCACAATTATTATTATGATTTGTTGTTCTCCATGCTCCACCCATTCATCTCATCACTCAGTACTCCTGATGTTGTGCAACACTGTAACCAAATAGCTGGTGTTGCTAACAGATTAAAGGTGATGTCTGTATCCATGACTGTCATAGAAAAATATTTACATGGTTACATTATTTGTTACTATAACCGGGAAAAACACAGACAGAGTTCTCTGTTTATTTTCTTATTTTATTTGGCACCAAATAATCCAAAGTCCAAAACGCAAACTCAAATCCACACTAGAAGAATCCACACTGTTCGCCCTTTCAGGCACGAGTTCAACAGTCTATTAAAAACAAACAGCCTTTTCAAGCGTCTACATAGTCAGGTGTGGTGGTGCGCTCAGGTGCTTCGGTCCCGGCCTCTTTTGCCAGCATCCACTGAAACACACAGATATAAAGAGAGAGATGAATCAGGCACAGGTGTTCTTCATTGACCGACTGAACCGTCCAACTCCCGACCAACACTCAGTCACCTCCCTGCCTGCCACAGGAACCATTCCAGATCTGTGCTATAGAAGGCAGATTACATTGCAGTGCATTTAAAGTAATAATCTGTGACATAAATTTCCATTTTGCTAGTCTCTGTTGCTGATTAATACAACACAATAGTGAATCAACCTGTACTCAGTCAGTCAGAAGATTTTACATTTGCTGTTGGGGTAGGTCTTTCTAGAGAAAAATCCTCTGGCGCACCAGAAGTGATGCGTTTTATGTTTCCAGCAGCAGCAACAGCAGTTTGTTTGGAATAAACAGTAGAAGAACTGGGTAGTTAGCATGAGCAGCGATAGCCATAGCGATAGCGATATCTGAAAGACAATCCAAGAGATTTGATTATTATGAGTAGGAAAAAGTATTCCTCCCAAACTAAACCTAGAGAAAAGAAAAAAACAAATAATAACTGTACACCATTTAGCAAAATCTGCTAGTCAGATCAATAGATTTTCCTCACAGCAGCATAATTTTGCATGTTGTCAAACGCTTCATGTCCATGGGGTTTGGTGGTTGTGATTTATCAACACAAATATTGCCAATTGCCAGGTCCAAAAACATTATTTATCACTGTCTCTTACTCTCTCTCTCAGGTGGAGGACGTCAATGACAACGCTCCCCTGACCTCTGACCCTATCTACCACCCGGTCGTCATGGAGAACTCTCCAAAGGACGTGTCAGTCATCCACATCCAGGCGCAGGACCCGGACCTCACTGCCACACCCAGTCGCCTTAGTTACCGCATCACAGCTGGCAACCCGCAGAACTTCTTCTCTATCAACCCAAAAACAGGTGAGACACACACACACACACGCAGACATTTAAAAAAGGAAATGGGCCTGGCGACATCATTGGCAGCATAATGTGGTATTACAGCGTAATGTGGTATTACGCTGCCTAATAAGCAATATCCTTTTAAACAACAAGCCGTTATGCCGCTCTTTACGTGTTTACTGAGAAATTGTTTCGTCATGCGCTGCCTACACTAAGTTCTTCCAGTGTATCTTAAAAGGCTTTGACACCCACACAGTAAATTCTAGGGACTTTTGCGCCCACACAGCCAAACATGTACATTTAGGACACCGTCGAGCCGCCCAGACTCCCTTTACTGCACTGGAATACGGCTCAGACTCTCCTGTGGGGGGGGGAAGCCCACTGCAGTGCACTTGAGGAAGTTGGTGCAGATACTGCCTAATTAAAATAATTCTGTATGTGTGAATTTCTTACACTAATGTGAGAAACTGTATTCTTGCTTCTCATCAGGAGGCTTAATTACTTAAGTCTTGAGTGCTGTTAATAATATCAAGGCAATTTTCTGTTCCTTTTGTTTAGGTCTTTAACGCTCAAATTATATAGTTTTGATGTATAACAGTATGCAAAAACATGAAAGTAAAGAAAGTAAAGAAAAGTCTAAAGACAAAATTGAAGCTAGACTTGTCAGATTTATGAATAAATAACTGGGATATGAAATTATATTTTTATTGTATAACACCACCATTTTATTTTAACACCACATGGGTTCTTCATAACCCCTCTTACACACTCTTGGGGGTAATATGTAACGTCTTATTTTTAAAGAAATAATTAAACTTATTCACAAAAAGTTTGCATCACACAGCCTTTATAAAAAAAATAAAAAAATAAATTGAGATATTTTTCAGTTCTGGGTGCCAAAAGTTGAAGCCCAGGGACATTCCCATCCATTCTCAGCACAAGAACTTGTTGAAGCTGTTATTGAAGAATTATTGAAGTGTGAAATGTTTTATTAAAATCCTGAGGAAAAAAATCATTACCGAATCCATGCTGTCTCTCTGCCCTACATTAAGTCATCATCGTTTCAGTAAGCAAACGAAAGGCAACCACGCTCTTAAGCACATTCAGCTTTTAGTTTATGGGCTGTTACAGGAACTTGCATGCTGATTCAAAGAACTGTCAATGTTAGGATCAAAGACCAGTGGCCCATATGTAACATACAGAGTGTCCATAATCAGATCATGCCACTGGGAAGTCCCTTATGGTGCGCTGTGGTACGGTTCACACTGTGTTAGTCAATCAGAAGAGGTATTTCACTTTCTCCTCTCTGATATCAGTGTGTGTTATAGTGTGATGGTTACAGTATGGACAGTATTGACAGTATTGAAGCGGGCTAAGCTGAACCAGGGTGAAAAGGGGAATATTGATACCAGTAGAGACATACCAGCCCTCACACTCATTAATACACATACTGCCCCTGCCACACAGGCACACTCACACTTACCACGCTCTAAACTCCTCACCCTTGATAATCCTTCAGAATGGCCAGCAACGAGAGTAAAGTATGATTGATTGAATATGGTTATCAATGAATAGAATATTATTGATACAGTGGCAAAATCAATCATAGCAAGTTGATTTGTTTTTAACAGAAGCATTATTCACGCTTTCAGCAGCTGTATCTATATGATTTATGTGTGTTTGTGTGTGTATGTCTGTGTGTGTGTGTGTGTGTGTGAGAGAGAGAGAGAGACAGAGAGAGAAAGTTAATGTGCAGCAGTATAATCAATTAATTAATTGGTTGCAGCAGAGTGTTAGAGAGGACATTTCTGTGATAATGAGCCGATGAAGGTGATACGCCACCTCATGGGGGTGTCACATGAGAGATTTGTGTGTGTGTGAGTGTGTGTGTGTGTGTATGCATGTGTTTATGTATGCCTCTGTGTGAACCACTATGCAGACATCTAACAACTGTATATAAATGATTTATGTGTGTTTGTATGTGTGTGTCTGTCTGTGTGTGTGTGCCTGTGTGTGTGCGTGTGTTTGTGCATTTAAGTGTGCACTCATGCCTCTGTATTTGTGTTTGTGTGTGTGTGTGGTGTGTGTGTGTGTGTGTGTGTGTGTGTATGTGTGTGTGTGTTGTGTGTGCCACAGGGGAGAGTTTCTAGCCATCTGAGCCCTGCTGTCTGTCTCTGTCAAAGATCCACAGTATTTTATCTGTTACTCATTAATACTATGCCAGGGAAGTCTTGCCTACAAAGATTGATGGCCCTCCTGTTCTCAACATGATAAATAAACTTTCACTTCAAAGGTGAGCAATTGGTTTTCAATGTTTCCAGTAGCGTTTTCTGGCTCTCAGGAGCCACACGTCATGTCAAATAAGCTTCTACTAGCTTACCAAAGCCTCATACACATGCACATTGCATATTTTACCTTGGAAATATTGGAGACTGTACAGATTCACAAGGTGTGAATACCATAGAAAACTCATTACCATAATTTCCACAGTGCTGTCATTGACAATGTCACTATATCAATGCTGTCAGTGAGGCATGCATGAACTGAGAGATGCCATCAATATAAATCATTCCTTACTGTTTACCAAGTCAAAAACTTCACACATTTCCTAAAATGTGCCAGAATTATTTCATTGTATAGACGAATAAACAAAACCCATCTGATTCATTTACTTTCATGCAGTGTGCGAAAGTAAACACAGTTGAAAACCCTTCAATGGGTTTCAAATCGTTTTCAAAAGCAGGTCCTAGGAGGTTCAATATGAGATTTTTTTTTTTTTTTTTTTCAAATTCACACCTCCAGGAGATGTGTGAATTTGAAGGGATTGAGGTACCACAACAGTTCTCAAAACGTACTGAAGCGTAAGTTTGAATGAGTCCTTAGTGTGTAGACGTGCTGTGACAGCGTACAGTGCTGTCTGTTTGTCTCTGGGTGTGTGAGTGAGTCTTACCCCCATTGGGGATGAAAACAGAGCAGATACATGTTGACACTGGGTGTTAGATGCAGTGCCTCCTGTAAAAGCATGCAAGTGTACAGAGGGCCGTCATAGAGTCATGGTTCTGTGTGACTGTTTTTTTTTTTACAACTCTCTATTGGATTGGATTGTCTTTGTTACACCAGGACAATAAATAATGTATTTTACATGGTTGAGTCAATATTTATGAAGATGAGCAGAAGTTTTGATTCTGAATGTCTAACACAAGTCTTGATTTTTTCCAGTTATAAAATGTAGGAGAGCAATAGCCGGTTTATATTGCACTGCTGCTGCTTATGAGAGTACATGGTTGAACTAGGCTATCTTTATTGATCAGTGAAACACAGAAACTACATACTGAAGGAGGAGGATGCTAAAGATGTAATATTCAAAATAGGACACTGGACCACTTGTGGACCACCACAATTTTTTTAAAAACTCATTTTCCTGTAATGTCCTGTTCCATTAAAATGGAGGATTGTGCAATTGCAGATGTGCTGTGAGCTGTGGATCATTGATTTTTATCAGAGTGGTTACTAGTGGAGTGTTCTGCTGAACAAGCTGGCCCAGTCTCTCTCCCTACAGCCTGTGACCGCTGTTCTAGATTTACTCCTAATTTGCTTAATTGAAGTTAGCCGGCGTAGCTAGCTCAAGGTGACACTGTGATGTGTGCGTGCATGTGTGTGTGTGTGTGTGTGTGTGAACGTGTGAGTGTGTTATGCACCATGGTTACAGTCTATCCATTGAGCGTCGACTCCACAGACATCCTAAGCATCCAAAATAATCCCACCTCACTGAGATAAAACGCTTCATTACACTGAAACAAACACACTCACAACACTAAAGCACGTTCAGTGTAATCGTCCCACACAAGAAGAATCCACACTGCCTCTGAAAACAGATTGCGTCCCTCTAGTTTTTTTGTGTATGTGTGTGTGTATGTGCTTGTGTGTGCACGCGTGAGTGTGTTTGTTTGTGTATGGGCGTGTCTATCCGTGCGTGCATGCATGTGGTTACAGTTTGATTCATTGTACATTATGTGCGCATACTGTATGTGAATGAAAATTAAGTACTACAACAGCAAGGACGTGTTTTGGTTGGTCAAGCTCTGGTGCTTTCTTGGTAGCAATTGATTATTACTGAAATGATTCCCACTGAGTTTTGTTTTGTTTTGCTGTAGGCTTTGAGACAAAAACATCTATTTTAGTTTTTGGATTTGATTGGGGAATCACTGAACTGCAGTGTGTGTTTGTGTCTGTGTGTAAAAGTGCAAATTAAACCATTTGAGACAAATTCTGGCCATTTCAGTTTCCATTGTGTCTGTGCATGCATATAAGAGATGTTGGACACCATATAATGACATTGATCAACTACATTCATTCATTTTGGAAAGCCCTTTTACAGAACTGAGGCTGAATCTGCCTGTATTGTTTTTTTGTTTTTTTTTCGCTGCCAGCCAGAAAAATGTCTGGGGGGATTTTTATTTGTCCAACTCATAAAGTTTTTACTAAAACCCAGCAATTATCGACTAACACCAACTCTGCTGAACTGGTATGTGTGAGTGTGTGTGTGTGTGTGTGGGTGTGTGTGTGGAGGGGGGGGGGGGGGGTTGTTGGTTAGACAGACACAGTAGGAAAGAGAAAGAGGGTTATGAGTGCCTGTGTAAGTGAATGAATATCTGCTGTGTGTATACAAAGAGAGAGAGCGAGCAAGTAAAAGAGAATGACAAAACAGGATGACAAAGCAAGAAGAGAGAACAAAGACGAAAGAAAGGAACTGTCCCTGTCTGTGATCTCCAATGCAGGCTGCTAGCATTTCTCCAACCATCCAACCACCATCTGAGTAATCTGGTTCGGATCAAAGCTAATATCGATAGTCCCGCTCCCTTCCCTCTGTCCTGCTGAATGACCCTCAGCTATACAGTGCCGGATGACTATGTGCCAAATGTCATAGTCTCTGCCAGGGCTGCAGGCTATACTCTTCTGAGCAACTAATGTGTGTGTGTGTGTGTGTGTGTGTGTGTGTGTGTGTGTGACTATACACATGCACGCACACCCTCTTTATTAGAGTGGAAGACTCTTTACTAATTGGACAATTTAGAAAATGTCATACTTGGAAAGAGAGACAGAGACAAAGAGACAGGGAGACCTGAGGAAGATCCATGTTTCATGAGTTGAAATGTCTGTGGGTTTTGGTTACAATAAATAGTGAAAAGACAGCTAACAATGGGTCTTTATCAAGTTTTTGCATATATTTGACCACTTTTTTAATCTAATAATCTAATGGTGCTGTTTTACGGTCTTTAGGGCTCATCACAACGACCGCGAGGAAACTGGACAGAGAACAACAGGCAGAGCACTTCTTAGAGGTACAGTAAAACCTGAACAGTGTTTATGGGTTTATACTATTATTATTTATCTAGCCCTGCCACCTGCCACAGCCCACTATTAACACAGACAGGGTGGAGGACAACCCTGGCAGGCCCTCAAGGCTCCATAAACCATGATGAATGGCTGTAGTTTGGGCCCCAGGTTTAGGATTTTCTAAATGTAATCATTCATCATTGGTTATCTCCTCCACTCAGGATGGGAGCAGGGAGGAGAAGAGCTGGTCTGCCCAGCATTTGATAAGCCCAGACACTGGGCATACAGATAGCTCCGTGATTACCATTTCTGTTGCTCCTGCTGCTCTGCATGCAGATGAACCTGATAATAAGAGATTCTCGACTTTAGAGACGAGAGCAAACTTTTACTTCCCCAGCCTTTTTCTCACAACTTATTAAATTCTGTTGAATCTACAAGCACTGTGCCCTTCTACAAAATTGAATGAAATAACTGCTGGGTTTGAGCTGACCCCCAGTATTTCAGCTCGGTGCCTGCATCTGTATTACCAATTGACTTGTCTAGACTCAATGACGCTTCGTACTATTTCTTTGTTCAGCGAGGCAAAGTCCAGTCCTTGATAAGAACCAGGCTTATGACAATACAATACATTATGGGAATAGTAGAGGTAGAAAAAGCAGTAGCAGAAACTCAAAAGAGAAACCTGAATCTAACAGGATCGTACACTCGCAATTCACACCTCAAAGGAGCTAAAAATTGGGGGCAGAGGTCTGCGTTGTTACATTGTCCTGTCCTGTGATTTCAATAGAAATGCCAATGTCTAGAGTGTCCATGCATGCCACCCACTGCTTACCCTGCCAGTCTGTGCTGCCTGTCTGTGTGATTAAGAGTCTAGTGAGCAGTCAGGCTGGCAGCCATGGTGTTCACCCTGATCTGATCCAATTGATCAGTGATCAGACCTCTGCCTCTGCCTCAGGGGATCAATAATACAAAGAGATTTCCCTGTGAGCCCAGTTCCACGTGGCCCTGCACACCACGGGGACAGGCAGGCAGAGGGAGCCTGGATTTTGGCTCTCTATCCTGGCAGCGATTATATAATAATAAAAGTAATATCCCACACATATAACCAAAAATGTTCAAAAGGCAATGATGTACGTCTGTATGACTACCTGATGTGTGTGTATATGTGTGTGTGTGTACGTGTGTGTTCCCCAGGTGACAGTGATAGACGGCCCAGTGACCACCCGCCAGTCTACAGTCTGGGTCATAGTTCACATCGAGGATGAGAACGACAACCCGCCCACCTTCCCAGAGGTCACGTACCGCATCAGCCTGCCTGAGCGAGACCGCAACAAGCGCGGTGACCCGATCTACCGCGTCTTCGCTTATGACCGCGACCTGGGAGCCAACGGCAACATCACCTACAGTATTGTTGAGGGCAACGAGGACGAAAAGTTTGCAATCGACCCCAGGACTGCCATGGTGTCGTCAAAGAAGATGGTCACGGCGGGAAGCTTTGACATCCTCACTGTGAGTTTCATATACTGAGTTCATGCCCATATGTTTGAAAGCGTGATTGTTCTTTTTATGAGAGCATCTGATCTCTCTGTGTGTCGGTATTGTCTGGATGAAGAATTTAGTTGAGTGTGACAGGTTTCAGCTGAAAATAGAGTCAGCAAGATGACAATTTAAACCCGCAATAAGCAATATTAGACCTTATAACCAATCCTGAAACTAATGTGTGCTATGTGGAGATTTCATTGACAAATAAGGATATAAACTAATATCCAGTTTTCATCTCTTTTCTAATATAAAGCTTGTTTCTGATCTGGAACGAAGCTCCTCCCGGTCCATTCAGTCGCTTTTCATTTTTTTTAGCTTAGCACCTCCCTTGCTGTTTAAGCAAGCCAGTCGGGGTTGTGTTAGCACATCGTTTAATTCTGGCAGCAGCATGCTTCAATTGCATGGACTTAACCAGCATAGTTTTAGTTTTAGTTTTTTTATTTGACAATTCCCTTTAAAAGGACAATTCCATGGTTGCAACACCAATGTACATGCACAATTAAAAGAACATCAAGGATAACACAAAAAAGTCACAGGACTTATTTCCATTGTGGTCCTTGTTGTAGTTAGATGTTGTAGAGGTGTGTGTGTGTGTGTGTGTGTGTGTGCGTGCGCGTACGTGCGCGTGGAGATAGTGGAATACAGCATTAGCGGCATATAAAAGCACAAAAAAAAATAAAAAACATCAATATACAGAAAATATTCACAATGGGCATTAACAGGCATTGCTCAGACAACAAGCTAAGGTACACATTTCCTATCATACTAAAACTGATCCAATAAAAGAGCTACGTACATCACTGCCTACACAACTGTCTTTACGTTATCTAAACGTACCCCTGTAAAGACAGTTGTACCAATCCTCTCCACTTCCATCTTGCTTGGGTTAACAATGTTCCAGCTGCATATGGCTTGAAAAACATTGTTGGTTTTAATAGGTCCATTGAGCTCCTCTAGAGCCAAAGTGTAGTCAGGCTTTAATTTAGGGACAGATTATCAAATTGTGTTTGTTGCATTTACCTTTAAAACTTACTGACGTACATCTGTAGCTTTCTTTTTTTTGGGTGGTGATTCATCCATTTTCACAACACTTGCCTCACGTACATGTACACATGTTTTCCTCCACCAAAACAGCCCCCCCCCCCCCCAAAGCTATTTTCAAAGGGCAGTGTTCGGTACCTTGGCTTAAGCGCTGCCTTCAACGAGTCTGATTGGTTTAAGAGTTGCAAACAACCTAGAGCATTTTTTCCCCCCTATGGCACAATGATAATGGGTTCTGCTAGACTTTTCTTCTGTGCTGGCACAGTGCTGTGGAGAAAGATCTGGCCTTGAAATGAATTTTACTGGGCTTTTACTACATTTTCTTTTTCCCTTTTCCTATTTCTCTTTTTTGTGTCCTGCTTATGTTATCTGTTAATTGGAAAAACAATTATCATCCTTTTAAGAGCCACTTGCCACTGGCCATGGAGAAATGTTAACTGTTTGTTAAATGTTAATGGTAAGGATGGAGTTATTTATAAGGACCTAGTATGGATATTGAATATTAATAACACTACACCCATTCATCCAGGGATTTAACAGCTGATTACTGGGATAAAGTCATTATTTTTCCACTTTTTTTAGTAATGATATTATCTGGTTTCTGAACGGCTGCACAATCCGTTTCAAGCCAGCAGGGTCAGCAACCCCATTAGTCTCTGGCTGTCAGTACAGTGTGGTTTCTAAACTGTAAACTCGCCATTTCAAGCCTGCAGGGTTAGCCACCCCATTAGCCTGTGATTGTTGGGATCAATAGTAAGGACAGAAAAATATTATTAATGGATGAGATGTTGTGGACAAGTGTAAGTGAAGTGGAGATGAGTATAGATCTCATAAGTGTTGAGATAAGGTGCGGAGGGGGGAGGCCAGAATTTAACATTCAAGCTAGGTTTCTATTTCAGCACTGTCCTTAAATACAAATAATACCAACATCAAATCCAGTGTAATGGTAAATGTAATGCCTTCTTTGTCATAGGAGACAGATTGGTAAGATGTTACCTTTGATGCTTTTCTGGAATTTAATTCAGTTCACAATCATTTAGGTGTTTTGAAGAACCGGCTTCAATTTGTTCAAACAATGGATAGATGGATGAGCTGCATATCTGATTTCTTAGTATTTTTCATCCCTTCCTTCAGATCAAAGCAGAGGACAGCGGCGATCCCCCCTTATGGTCCACCGTCAGACTCCATGTAGAGTGGGTTCGCAAGCCTGTCCCCTCGCCTCTGCCCCTGCTGTTCACCCAGAGGTACTACAACTTCTCCATTTCGGAGACAGCTGCTGTAGCTCAGCCTGTGGGAGTGGTCGCTGTGCGCCAGTCCAGCACACCTGTCTGGTTCGATATCACTGGTAAGAAAATGAGGGTATGATACTGAGCTAATAGGATAGAATACAGTGCCTTGCAAAAATATGCAGACTCCATGACTTTTTTCAAAATTTTGTTGTTTTTTCAAAATGCGTTTATTCTGGATTTTTAGTCTGAGGTATATGCAAAGCAATCTATTCTATCAAAGTGAAAGCAAAATTGTATAAATGTATGTGAAAATATAAAAATAAAATTGATTTTGCATATTAGGCTATTCAACCCGTTTGCTTGGGCTAAACTGCCACACCAGCACAAATTTGCTCAACATTTCTTATCATTCTTCACTCAGATCTTAGATTTAGATTCTACAAGCAATTTTTAACAATGTTTTCCTTTTAAACCTTTTTTTTTTTTTCTTTCTCGCTAGCAAAGCTGACACCATATCCCTTCACTAGATCTTAATTGGACTACATGGGATTTTAGGGTGTAGGCTGGACTCTCCATCAGAATACTTAAGCACAGTATGGGATATATGGTTAATTTATGGATGACATTAAGAGTTCTTGAGGTTTAAAAGAAAGTATAAATCATTCCTTTTCAAACACTATTATTTAAAATAAATAAGATGTAGTTTTAGTGGGTTATTTTTACTATGGAAGTCATTGGAGAAATTAGGAAATACTCATAAATACTCAATAATATATTTCACCCTCTGTACTTTCACAAACAGTGAAAGTACTCTGAAAACTCTGATATCCATACACTCTGAAACTTCAAGAACTGGACTCGAGTATCATCCATAAATTCAGCATATATCCCATACTGTGTTAAAGTATTCTGAGAGTTCACTTAAATAACTTAATTGCACAGCTGAAATGTGCAAAATGTCAAAGAGTCTGAATAGTTATGCAAGGCACTATAGATGATCCAGCCCTTTGAACAGGAGAATATGCTCGACTCCCCAAAGATTAATAATCTCTCTCTCTCTTTCTCACCATGAAGGAGGAAGACTCGCCAGAGAAATGTTCTACATTCCACAGAACGCGTGTGGAGGGAACTGCTCACTTGACACAGGTTTGGTCAAAACTAATCTTGCATAGTCACACCTCCGGCTCAAGCGACAGAGGTCTGGAGAAATTCCTGTCATAAACCGTGGGATAATGAGACCTTGCTGACCCAAAGGCAGCACTGACTGGTTCGCTCTGAGTTTGAAATGGGATTCTCACACGAGCCTCCGGAAAGGGCACCCCTGGGTTGTTTGTAGAACAAATTTTCCATCGTTAGCTTAGCTACAGTTCTAGTTACTTTGCCGAGTAAATTCAAATTTTTGTTTCGTTATTGCAGTGATCCAGCTATTAGGAAAGTAACTGTCCACACCAAGAGCTAGAAGGGCACTCGGAGAGCACAACTTTACTGAAGTGAAATTAAAATATGGTTGAACCTTTTTTTTTGTTTTTGTATTCTTGTTCATGTGCAAGGTATAATTGAGCAATATCTCGAGCTCCCCGATATCAGCCGTGCTGATATACAGTACAACAGCACGACCTCGAATATATGTATAAACATGTATGTATAAACAAAGCTATTCATCAAGTAATGGTAATTTGAGACAACAGATGATTTTTGTCTGTTATTTGTCTCCGCCAACAAACACAGTTCCCTCAGTATTCCAAATGTTGCCAAGCAACAGGTAAACTGTTTCCCGACTGCAGGCTAGCTAGCTACTTTTAGGTTTGCACAGACGAATTCAGCTTACTTTCTTCCCAATCGTCCTCCTCCACCGTTCATAATTAAGGTCAAATGTATCCATTTGTGCTGTTGCTACTAGGTGCGAATGAAGTTAGAGTTTTGTGTAGCCTAATCAAGATTAGAACACCTGTGAAGCAGAGTGATACATATAGTAAAAAGTCCCAGTGCTGTTATACTGTATATCAGCACTCATGGAAAGCCTCTTGTCCAATCAACTCACTCGACTGGAACTAACTGTTGTATAAAAATAGAGAATGAAGCTTGGGCTATTTTTACTGAACACTAATTGGAAAATTCATGTAAATGACTTGAATTTTTTTAAATAAGACATCATTTATTGTCATTGCACAATAAAAAAAATACCTGTTCTGAATTTCTATCACTATATCTTTAGAAAATATCATCCCTACCAAAAATACTAAGACTAGATCTCCAAAAAAAAAACAAAAAAAAAACCTACAAAACCCGCAGTGAAAACTACCTAAAACTAAACTGAAATTGAAATAAAAATTGAGAACGATATAAAAATAAAACCTACTGAAAAACCCCACACTATAAAAACGATGACATAAATGGATTTCATGTAGTTTGTCTTACAGTGTATCATGATCAGACCCCCAGAGCCACCTCTAAGAGACAGGAAAGGACTAGGATACAGCTTTTTATTTAGAGACTACAGACAGTGATTTCTGTTTTTCTTAATGCTGTCGGATAGTTCCCTCTCAGTGCAATATTGACCAACCTCTCCTCCAGGAAGAAAAAAACTTAAATCCCCGTTGCTTGCTCCGACCTAAAACGCTTCAGTGGTTCTGTGAAAAATGCCCAATCAGTATTCATATGCTGAGGAAAACTCAAGCTCCCCGATATCTCCAGAGAGAGGCTGGAATGAGACGAAGGATGGTACTGAATTCCTAACACATATCAATCCTCTCACTCACTCTAATCAAACATTAGGCCTCTTCACTTTACACTCACAGCCTGTGGAAAATACCCGGCTCCAGTTTTTTGATCTTTGAGATGGGTTGTGTTTTGGAGTGATAAGTCAGATGTTTATGCGGCTGTTAACAGCTCTTGGGCTGGCAAGTGGGTTTGGTGCTAGATTGCATTGCATTTCAGTTCATTTTATTTCACAGGCCCTCCAGCTCCAGACACAGGCACCTGGCCAAAACAATTACACAGTAATAACTTAGAGCACCTGAGTTTAGCACGCAAAGCGAATACTAAGTGATTGAAACTCTTGGGGCACTGTGTGTGTGTGGGTGTGTGTGTGTGTGTGTGTGTGTGTGATTCTAGGGAGCTTTGACATGCAGTTTGACCTTCAGATGGGGATGGGGACTATAGTCGTGGCCAGGCCTCTGGATGCAGAGGTGCAGTCTGTCTACAACATGACTATACAGGTGACAGACGGGACCAACTTTGCCACTGCACAGGTATACACACTTTTGATTTGTTATACATTGGCAGAGACTTTAGAGATATATAGAGATATAGAGAGTTCTGCAATATATTTAGTATTGCAACATTGTGATTTATCAAGTAAAATTACTTAAAAAATATTTAATATATAATTATTTATTCTGAAGCGTGGGAGTTTGGGAACAAAGAGCAATGGCTCTAAGGCAACATTCACACTGCAGCTGAAAGTGACCCAATTCTGTTTTTTTTCCCACCTCATGTGACACATATCTGATGTTTACCGATCAATGTAAACAACAACAAGCTGCATGGAGTAAATAATTAAAGTATCGATACTTGGTGTCAATGTATTGATAACATATCACAGGAAAATATTGTGAGTCTATGCTGTAGTGATTTTTCCCTCACCCCTACTTCACACCACACCTCTTCTTAGGGGAATAGTTTACTCTTTGCTTTCTGTCTCCCTACTCTTGCTCTCCTTTTTTCTGAGATTATCAGTTACAAACTGTGAAATGTGGTTTTTGTTGTTCTGTGTTTAACTAAATGTGCTGCTTCTGTCTTGGTTGGTCCACCAGGTCTGCCTGATAAGCAAAATCCTTGATCTCAGTCGAATTAATGAGAAAGTTAAATAAATAAAATACAATAGGCCCACTTTCCTCTCAGACGACTCGCCGCCCTGCCGAAAAGAATGTCATTAATACTGCTTTCACTGTAGAGTTTTAGTGTAAATGCTGTTTCATTGGCCTTTCCACCCGTTTCCACAAACAAAAAATCAGGAGAAAACACTACATTACCACTGTATCAAGTATTATCAGTCCACAAAACCAAGTCTAGACCAGCGGTTCTCAAACTGCAGGTCATGACCCCCCAGGGGGTTGCGAGATCATTTTGGGGGGGTTGCTAGATGATTTATGGGATAGGAAAAAAACAAATAACTGTGTAATTTTTAGCTGCGACCAGCAGCTCTATAGCTCGCTCTGTCGGTCGGTCGGTTGGTTGGTCCGCAAAAATTTCCCCATGCGTGTATGCATGCGCGTACGTGGCCGCAGCTATTGCGAATTCGCGCTTGTTCAGATTTTTCTCTAGTTTTTTTTTTTTCTTGTGAAATACTGTGTAGTTTGCAGCCTCTAGGTCTCCTCTGATAATCCTCGGAAAATCATTCTTTGGTTGAGCTGTTCACCACTCTGCATATGCAGCCAGTGATGGGGGACGCCAGTAGGCATTGCTTTGTTTTAATGGGTCATGAGCCAAAATGTTCCTAGAAAGTTCCTAAAAGAGTTCCTATCTTTAGAGATTGTGCACAAAGCACATCTCCATTCACTTTTCAACCTCTCCTCTCTCTCTCTCTCTCTCTTTCTCTCCCGCTCTCTATCTCTCTCTGTCTCTCAGGTGTTCATCCGAATCCTAGACAGCAACGACAACCCTCCAATCTTCTCCCAGCCTGCCTACGATGTCAGTGTCTCAGAGGAGGTTCCAGTGGACATGGAGCTGCTGCGTGTAAGAGCGTCGGACATGGACGACCGCGCCCGTTTGAGTTTCTCCATCTACGGCAGCGTGGATCCGGCCAGTATGAGACTGTTCAGGGTCAACCCAGGTACGGGAGTTGTCTACACTGCAGACCGGCTGGACTATGAGGCCAGAACACAGCACATCCTCACTATCATGGTGAGAGGGGGAGGAAGAGAGGGAAGGAATGTGTGTTTAGGTGTGTGCGAGTGTCCTTGTCTGTCTTTCTGTATGCATGGGCTTGTGTGAGTGTGTGTTTCTGCCTGTGTGTGTGCCACTGCTTTCTTCCAAATTATACTCTTCTTGGCAACTCTGCCTACTTTACTTAATTTAACTGATTTCTTTCATTTTTAGCCTCCTACCTCACTATCCATATTCATCTTTCACTTCCCCTTCTCCCGCTCCAGGTCAAGGATCAGGAGTTTCCATTTAACCGTGACCTGGCTCGTATCCTGGTGGCGGTGGAAGACTCTAATGATAACATCCCTTACTTCACCAGCACTGTGTACGATGCTGTGGCCTATGAGTCATCTACTGTAGGCACTTCTGTATTGCAAGTGACGGCCCTAGACAAAGACAACGGGATCAATGGACAACTCTCCTATACTTTGGAAGCAGGTGTGGCGCTGTCTGAAAGTGTAGAAGAAGTGTCTAATGTTTAAAACAGCGGAATGAACTGTGGCTGGCTTTATACGCTTTGTTAGAGGAGATGAAATCCAACTTTGTTAAACATTCAGTTATTCGTACCCACCGGTGAAATGATGTCTGTAACCTTTCTGTCTTTTTTTCAGGCAACACTGGCGGTGTGTTTGGCATAGATAATGCCACAGGCCTTATCTTCGTTGCCAGGGATCTGGACCTGACCTCAGTGGGCTTTTACATCCTCACTGTGCGGGTCACCGACAGTGGATTTCCTCCATTAATGGCTACAGCCTCAGTCCGAATCTCCTTGATGCTCTCCGATATCTCCAAACCCAAATTCTCTCAGAGGGAGTATCAGGCTGAGGTAAAGGGATGGACAGGTGGATGGATAGGTGGATGGATGGATGGATGGATGCATGGATGGATGGATGGATGGATGTATGGGTGGATGGATGGATAGATGGATGGATAGATGGATGGATGGATGGATGGATGGATGGATAGATGGATGGATAGATGGATGGATAGATGAAGGGTGAGACAGTTGGAATGAGGAATGGCTAGAAGAAGACAGGGAGGGATGGATGGATAAAGCGGTAGACGGATAGCCTATAGATAAATGGCATAAATGTAATTTTGACCGCAGCGTACCAACGTGCCATTTACCATTTTGTCTGCGATGTATTCATCATATTCATAGGTAATGGAGAACAGCACCATTGGAACACATGTGACCACCGTTAGCGCCCTCAGCCGCTCAGCACTCATTTATGATATCACCGGGGGCAACGAGGAGCACTGCTTCTCTATTAACCATCATACCGGTGTCATCAGCATACGCAAACTGCTTGATTTTGAGGTTTGTTCATGTTTGTGTTTGAGTACAGTATGTATGTGTAAATGTCTACCGTCTCGGTGTTGCCGTGATTCATTTATATACATATATATTTATGTACAGAAGAGGATTAGGGTGTGAAAAATGTATTTGAGTTCTGAGATTAATCTCAGAAATCTGAAGTCAGAAGTCAGAACACAGAATTCTGACTTTATTCTCAGAATTCTGAGATTAATCTCAGAACTCAAATACATTTTTCACATGTGGCCCTAATTCTCTTCTGTAGATATGAATATAGCGTTTTAAAACAGTGTTTTTACTCATTGCATTCCTCTGTTTTTGACAATCAGCAAACAACATCCTATTTTCTGGTGGTGCGTGCCTTGAGCATGGCAGGAGTGGAGGCCAGCACCAATGTCATTGTCCAGGTGGGGGATATCAATGACAGCCCACCTGTCTTCCAACAAATCAGGTATCAGTGGGGGTCAAAGCGTACTTACAGAAGACACGCGGCACTGACCAGATGAAATGTAATTTTCTGGAGCGATTTAAATAGATTTTATTCCATAACACCCATGTGTCCCCTTTTCCCTTTACAGCTATGTGGGTGTCATCAGCGAAGCCGCTCCAGTCAACAGTGTGGTCCTGGGAGAGGATGGAAACCCACTAGTCATCCGGGCCTCTGATAGGGATCGCAACCACAATGCCCTCTTAGTGTTCCAGATCATAGATGAGACCGCTCGCATGTTTTTCAGCGTGGACTCGGGGACTGGATCGATTCGGTAGGTGCCTCCGCCGTGTACAAATTGGGCCGAATGCATCAGTGTTGACAATATCTGATTCAGCTGCTTATGAATTGATTTCACTCCAAATTTCTTGGGGAAAACCAGTCTGTACTTATTTAAACGGTTCATTAATTTTAGAACAATTGCCACTCTGGACTATGAGACCTTCTCTGAGTTCCTCTTCCGGGTTCATGTGAGAGATAGTGGTCAGCCTCCTAGGGCTGCTGACAGCCCAGCAGAGGTGGTTATAAAGGTAAGTGTAATGAAATATGAATGAGCTTTCACTGCCTCAAGCATTTCAATTTGAACCATGTTTGTCTCACTTTGATTCCTATGTTTGATCTGTAATACTTTGATATCTTTTTCTCTTTTACAAAAAGCTTTGTGTATAACCTGTCCTAGGTGATCAACATCAACGATTCACCTCCAAAGTTCTCTGTGGACTCTTATGAGACAGTCCTCCTGCTGCCGACCTACATGGGGGTGGAGGTTCTCAGGCTAGAAGCGTCTGACCCTGACCTGACCCCTGACCTCAGCCTGAACCCTGACATGTCCATCACCTCCCAGCTGGTCTACGCCCTGGTGGACAGCAATCTGGAGTATTTCTCGGTGGAGCGCTCCACCGGTGTTGTGACTGTTACCAACCAGAACCTCAATAAAGACCGCTACCGCTTCAATGTGAAGGTGAATGAATTGGACATTCAATGGACACCATATATAAACAGAATTGCCAACTGTCCTGTCACTTCCTTAGATAAGCAGAATACAGTTGGCTTAGAGAGGATTACATAATAATGATCTCCACAGGGAGGTCAGAGCGCAGGGTCAGCTACAAAACAGCGCACCTAGAGCTCATAGGGATTCAGTGTCTTGACCAAGAATACTTAAGCAGAGCAGATGCTTGCCGACAGAGTTGCTTCACCCCGGCTAGAGGGGTGGTGTCCCTGCTCACTGTGCCATCCTGCTGCCCCAGGGTGGTTGTGTTTGTTTGAGTTAGAATAGGGCCATGCATGGAAAGTCTTATATACATCAAGATCCAGTCAAAACCAGTAGCTCCCAGCCAAAGAAAATGTCCAAGGCACTCTGTCTCATTACAAAATTTATATTTCACATGGCAAGAACAGATTAAAATCATGGGAACCTTCATCAGGGCCTTCATCAGGGTTACTAAGTCGTAGCACATTGATGCAATCATTCCACTCTTGCCATAAACAAAGTGAAATAAAGGCAATTTCATTTTTCTACTTTTTTGCTTGTAACTACTGGCTTAGACTGGTTCTGAATGTGTATTTACAAAAACTTCTCATGCATTGGCCTATTCTGACTCAGCTGTCACCTGCACCCAAAGAGCACCTGCCCATTCTACTCTGAGGACCCAATGCGGTGCTCCTACCCTTCTGTTTTTGTCTATTTTTGTTTGTGTTTGGTTTGTTTCCAGGTATGGGACGGGCGCTACACCACCGTGGCACTAGTCACAGTGCTTGTCCGAGAGGCTGTGGACAGCGGACTCCTCTTCACCTTCCCTCTCTACTCCGCCTCCATCCCGGAGAACATAGCCAACGTCACCATAGTGACCGTCATCAACGCAATCGGCCATCGTCTCAATGAGCCGCTGAGGTACGCTCTCCTGAACCCCGGGGGGCGCTTCATGATTCGGCCGACCTCCGGAGTGGTGATGACCACCGGGGTACCGTTTGACCGAGAGGAGCGGGAGAGTTATGAACTGGTGGTGGAGGCCAGAAGAGAGTACGAGATACTGAGGGTGGCTAGGGTCACAGTACGAGTACAGGTGGGTGTGGCAATCTGTGTGTGTGTGTGTGTGTGTGTGCATACATATTTATCAAACTTCATTCAATCATTCATACTCTGTTTAAGCTCACTTGTTTAGTAAGGGTCTATACCTTAGTCGTTTTGTGCGTTTGTGTGTATATTTATGGTCTGCCATTCATTCTGTAGTACATCTGCTATTGCTGCACTTCAGCAAAGACACTGTCTACTGATCCTATCACCAAACATCAGGAATTGATTCTCAAAGCCCTCAATTCTCTACATGCTCCCCAAAAGTCTCTTATTTTCCTTCCTTACAATAACGCAGTGTTTTTTTCTTAAAATAACTCTCTTTGTCTCCAGGTGGAGGATGTGAACGACAATGCTCCAGAGTTTGTGAACCTCCCCTACTACGCTGCTGTGCAGGTGGAAGCAGAGCCAGGATCGGCTATCTTCAGGGTCTCAGCCACAGATCAAGACTATGGTCTGAACGGAGAGGTGATTTACGGCCTCAAGGAGCAGTACAGGAACTTCCAAGTGAGGGTTTCATTTGTTCTTCTCAAGTAAAGTTTGCTTCTTTTCATATGTGGGGTGGGGTGGGGTGGGGGGGGGTACACAGTGTATTGAATAGAATAAATTGAATTATAGGTAACACTTTAGATAAGGGAACACACATTAACTATTGGTTCAATATCATCACAAAGCACTTATTAGCACCTTATTCTGCGCTATTGTATTCTACAAGTATACCCCATTAATTATGGGTTTTCCCTCAAAAGCCTCCGAATTAGTGCTTATAGCAGTCAGTAAGGAAGTTGTTGCACATGAATTGGGCTCTTAGTATGCTTTGCTCAGTATGGGGCTTATAAGGTGCTAGTATCACATATTATTGTGGGAAATTATTAAACTATTGAGGGAAAACCCATAATTAATAGTTAATATGTGTTCCCTAATCTAAAGTGTTACCGAATTACGCTACCAGTGAACAGTTTGGACACACCTGATTGAATGTTTTTCATTATCTTAAAGCCATTTTGATCTAAAGGCTTATGCCTAAATGCGTGAAATGTGTTTTTTTAGACAAATTAAATAGTGAAGTTGATGCCTATGTATGAATTTCTTTCCAAAGCCTTTGCCTTTCCATTTGTGTTATTTCATGTCTTTACTATTATTGTAAAATGTGGAAAATAGTAAAAATATAGAAAAATGTGTGTGTCCAAACTTTTGACTGGTAGTGTATGTTCATGGTTTGTGGGGTTGTATAGTCTCTTGAGCCTCAAAGTTGTATTTAAATATTGCCTACAGGTGAATCCTGTGACAGGAGAGCTGACATTGAAGAGGGCCTTCGAGGCAGACTTATCCAACGCAGAGTACAAAGTGATCGTTGTGGCCACTGACGGCGGCTTCCCTCCTCTCTCCAGCGAGGTGGAGCTGCCCGTTACTGTAGTGAACAAAGCCATGCCGGTGTTTGACAAGCCCTTCTACGGTGTCACCGTCAGAGAGGACGTGGCCATCTCCACCCCCGTCCTGTGCATCAACGCCACCAGTCCAGAAGGACAGAGCGTCATATACACCATCACAGACGGAGACCCTTCCCTCCAGTTTGACATTGGCTTTGACACGGGAGTCATAAGTGTGATTTACCCCTTAGACTATGAGAGCATCCAGTACTACCGGTTAACGGTGAAGGCTACAGACACGCTGACCGGGGCCCGGTCTGAGGTAGATGTGGATATTGCCGTGCTAGATGTGAACGACAGCCCGCCATCGTTCCAGAATACATCATTCTCCGCCATGCTGGCTGAGAACTCCATGATTGGAACAACAGTATTGCAGGTGTGTTTGTCTGTGTGTGTAATTGTTTACACTTTAGACCCACCTCAGTAATACTGTAGATAAGATGTCAACTCATTTATTTTTGAACAAATTGTATGATATTCCCAAGAAATAGGAAAGGTCTTGCCCTTTATTGAATAGACCAGCATTTGTTATAGTTGTGCTGAGGCTCATGTTGGCAAAACGACAAAACTCTAAGGCACACCAAATTATTTAAATCATTGATTGCTGTAAAATAACATATTCTCGGAAGGCCAGACAGTCAGTAAATAAGGCTACTGGCCTTGTCTGAGTGTACAATTATTGAATTTTAGGAGGAGGAGGAAGGGAATCGAAGAATATCGGCTGACATTAATATTTGTATAAAATCTCTAAATACACTTGGGCTTGCTCCATGGTACTTTCAATATTGTTAACTAGATTATGTTTTGTAAATATATGATTTCGGCCATTGGCTTATCATCATAACATTGACTGGGTCTACAATTGGAAAACCTACTCCTTGAAATGTTGATAAATTGTAAACTAAAAATGGGGAAGGAACTGGTTTAGGGAATGAAAACAAAACTGAACTCATAAAGCTCTTTAATTTTCATATAGTTATTGTACTTTTAGATGTGAAAGTTCTGGCTTTTGCTTGTTCTTAACTCTCTCCTGCTGCTCTGCCCATACCTTGGTTTGCCTGTATGGGCTTTCCTTGTTAGTATGGGCACAAGGTAGTATCTCTTGAGCTACACCTCTGCGTGTCGGGTCCAGAGATTTTCACAAATGGTTTCACAGTCACTAACATCATGCTTATAAATGTGCAGATCCACATAGAAAGAAATGTAATCGCTCAATAGTAAATAGTTCTACAGAAAAAGCAGCAACTTTTGGCTCAACCCACAGAAGATGAATCTGAACTCTAGCTGCTAAGAGTTATGAATAGTTGAACAGTTTGGTTACTGCAATTTGAAACAGTGGAACAAACCAACAAGCAAAATAGTTTCATTTTCTTCCCCTGACATGAATATCACACTATTAAAATAATTATTTTCACTTTTTCATGTTTCTCTAATTGATATCTTGACAATGGTTGCATGTGGAATTCTTCACTTTGATGTTGAAGCATTCTGCCCCAGACAAAATAAACATTTCAACTGCCCTAGAAAGTATTCTCTGAAGTTTTTGTGTTTTTGGATTTGATATTGCCCTACCAGCATCCCAATCTCTCTGAAACCCAGAACTGCATTTACTTTTTTCATCTGGACTCAATGTGGGTACAGTAGCTATATATGTCAGGAGAAACATTCCAGACCTTGTCTTGAATAATGTATGAAGCAGAGCTAAGTTGAATGTTATTCTCCCTGTAGGTGTTTGCCCAGGACCAAGACTCAGAGAAGAATGCCGTGGTGAGTTACCAGATCCTG
The DNA here is from genome assembly GCF_046629955.1 of Centroberyx affinis. Classification (NCBI taxonomy): domain Eukaryota; kingdom Metazoa; phylum Chordata; class Actinopteri; order Beryciformes; family Berycidae; genus Centroberyx; species Centroberyx affinis. The sequence goes on along the minus strand of NW_027281018.1, from coordinate 200,805 downwards.
TCTGACATCTACAACAGCAGCGGCTACTTCCACATTGACAGTACCAGTGGACTGGTGTTCACCGCACGCATGCTTGACTATGAGCTCATCCAGCGCTACAACTTCATCGTCAGAGCGACCGACAGCGGAGACCCTGCCCTCAGCAGCGATGTTAGCGTCACTGTAATTGTTACTGACACAAACGACAACCCGCCTAATTTCAGCCAGGCGCTGTACGAGGCCTATGTGAACGAGCTGGCTCCTCGAGGACACTTTGTGACCTGTGTTCAGGCGTCGGACGCTGACATCTGTGACGCAAACAGGCTGAGGTAAGATTTTGTCTTCAGGAAGTCTAATAAGAAAGTTCTGGGTTTGGTGTTTCCTCTGTGATATTTTGTACCAGTGGCAATTGGAAATGTTGTCCTTGATTTGGTTCTGTACTTTTCAATACAGCACTAATTCTAATCATTGGGCCTTTGTGTTTGTGTTTTGGGTGGAAAATTGGAATAAGTTATATCTTTTACTTACCGTTTCTTTAGCAGTGGTGGCAATGTTCTTGTGATGGTGGCTCACCGCTACTGAATAAATATAAAGTAGACTATAGAGTAGGCAATAGTGCTTCGAGCTGCTACTGTTTCAAACAAGTAGCAAACGCTTTACATTTCTAAAATTTTACCATTTTTTGATATGCCTTTAGGTACAGTATTCTCTCTGGGAATGAGAGAATGACTTTTATGATGGACCCAGATACGGGGGTGCTCAGCCTGTCTAACAAGAGGAGGCAGGGCATGAAGCTCTCTTATCGTCTCAATGTGTCCGTGTCAGATGGAGTCTTCACCAATACTGCTCAGGTCAGACAACTTCTCTGCACTTACCACATAGTGTCGTGGAAATCTGTCAAAAACACTGGACTCATACACAAAGTAAAGACACAAGCCACTTACTGATTTTGAAGATTAATGAGATTATTATTGAGTCAATAATAAGGAGACATAAGATCACACCCAAAGCTTACATCAGTATGTCTCAACTAAAAAACAAAATACTTGATCTTATATAGTTTTCTAAGAGACAAAGAAATGATCTGTGGTTGGTCAATACATATTTTCTTAAATACTTTCAACCAATTGGCACAAAGCCATGAGAGAGGGCATCCCCTGATCATGCGTCTACCACATGTGTTTGTCAGACATGCAGTCATGTTATAGGACACCTTCAAAACAGAACCTCAACATCTGGTTTCACTTAAATGTCTCTACTAGGGTCTCTTTGTCCATAATATAGGTGAAAGGTAAATCAGAACATAATGAATAAATGATAAAACTAGATATTTGACTTAGTTTACCTTGACAATAGTTCTGACATTTCCTCTACTCTTTTTTTAACCTTTGCAGTATTTATACAGAGAAAGCTGAATTACCACTCATGCTCCTCTTCAGCAACCTTCTGCTTCAAGTTCATTACACACATTCAGCTTTCCAGTACCACTACAGTTTTCTACTACTGGCCGCTGAGCAGCTCCACTGGTGCAATTGAAGGTTAATGCCGCGTTCATGCCATGTCAGATTACCGTAAATATGGCCTGCCTACTGGGAATAACCATTTATGTCAGCCTCCTAGTGGTAATTACAAGTAGGACATGTGGGGATTTTTTGTGGGCTGTGATACAATATATTCCACTTGGCATCACAAATTGCGGCAGTGTGTCATCACAAGCAGTAAACACTGCAGCGAATCCACAGATGTTGGCAGTCCAAGATGATTAAAATCTAAATGATCAGTTATATTCACACAGTAATACAGTCAACTCCACAAAAAGCGAGTGGTGTTTGCTGCAGTTTGTTTATGCTTGATTTTAAATTCATAAATAAAAAAATATTTTAGATGTGGCCGTTCCAAGGAGCCAAACATGAACGCTTCCAAGCAAAGGTAAGTACCTTGCTCAAAGGCACCTCGACAGTGGTTTCTGAGAGATGGAAGAGCGTTTCTAGCCGGTCCATGATTCATACCAGCGACCTTTCAGTCTCAAACAGCTGCTCTAACCTCTGGACTACATGCCATACCATGTAGATTTGATCATTTTTGACACATTAACCAATGATTGTTATCATGGTGACATAGACAACAATGATAGTAGACATGAGAATTAGGATGATGGCGATGATGATAATAACGATGATGGTGATCCCCAGGTGAGTGTACGTGTGCTGGGAGCTAACCTGTACAGCCCAGTGTTCAGCCAGAGGTTCTACCTGGCGGAGGTCAGAGAAAATGCCCCTGCAGGCTCAAAGGTCATTCAGGTGGGTAATTCCTTACAGCAGGGTGGAAGTTAAAGGATAAGGCTGGTGTTTTTTAATGCATTGCTTACCGTCAACAAATCCTATGAAAACTAGAAGGGCATTCGGAGAGTGCAGACCTCCGCCAAGGTTTGTGCTATTATTGCTTGTTCGTGAGTCAGATGTGGATCTGCTCCAAAATTGAATGGGTTCTTCCTTGGCCCATGCTACACCCTTCCACGAAGTTTCATGAAAATCGGGCCAGTAGTTTTTCCGTAATCCTGCTAACAAGGTCAAGGTCAAGTTTATTTATATAGTACAGTTCGTACACAGGGCAACTCAAAGTGCTTTACATGATTAAAAGAGAGAAATAAAAACAGATGGATAAGATAGAAGTAAATAAGTAAAAGTAAGAAAATTAAAAGTAAGAAATTAAAAACAGGAAAAAAGTTTCTGAACACAGAAAGTTAGAGTAAGGGCAACATTATAAAATCAGTAAGAGTATTACAGTATAAAAATCTAAGTTCTGTCGATACAAGTAAATACATACATAAACTGTGCACACATAGTTAAAAGTGCTAAGAGTTTAATTATAAGTGACTGAGAACATAAAAGATTTAAGCCTAGTTTTAAAAGTGGTTACAGTTGGAGCATGTCTAAGATCATTTGGAAGTTGGTCCCAGTTATATGCGGCGTAGTAAGCGAATGCTGCCTCACCATGTTTTGTTCTGACTCTTGGAACGGTTAATAGTCCAGATCCAGCTGACCTAAGTGTTCTGGAGGGTTCATGGGGTGCAAGCAGGAAATGTATGCTGGTCTTAGGCCATTTAGTGCTTTGTAGGCAAGCAGTAATATAACAGACAAACAGACAAACAGACAAACAGACAAACAAACAAACAAACAAACGCCACCGAAAACATAACCTCCTTGGCGGAGGTAATAACGAAATCAGCAATGATTTTGTTTTGCCAACAAGTCTCGTCCATGTAGCCGGTGCGCAATGAAGCCATGTCCCAGCAGCCATAGAACTCCATTGTATTCAAAAAACGGTTAAAAACACATCAAAGAGCCATGCCGTTGCTCTGGGCAACATATTTCATCATCACGATGCACCGGGCCAGCCGACTTTTTCCTCAAACAACTTAATGAGCCGGCTGTAAACACTTTGCAATCTCAAGAAAGTAGTTCCGTAGCACCGAAAATAGTCCCAGGTGTAATGAAGACTTTGTTCCCATTTGAATTTGATTTGGTAATAACTACAACAGCCTGACTTTTCGTGGTAACAGTTAGTGATTTTTAAAATTGACATTATGTCTTTGAGCTGTATTTCAAGGTTTTTAGCTTACAGTTGGAGCCGATGACTTCCGGGTTGACGACTAAAAACGGTACGTGGGAAGTCAGAAATTAACGGGAGTAGAGCAAAAGCATCGTTGATTGTGTTATTTTCATAGGATTTGTTGACGGTAAGCAATGCATTAAAAAACACCAGCCTTATCCTTTAAGCAGATCATACAAGAACAATATATGGCTTTATTTCATGAACATTTCTGTATGAACCTCCAGGTGCGTGCGACAGATGAGGACTCAGGGCTGTTTGGCCAGATCACCTACTCCTTCATCAATGACCTGGGGAAGACTCAGTTCACCATCGACGCAGATGGAGTCATATCCACTGCCCAGAAACTGGACAGAGAGAACCCCCTTAACAAGGACATGGTGCTTACCGTCATGGCCCTGGATGGTGGAGGTATTATTTACTGTAGAGTGACCAGACTGACTATGAATTGATTCACCAAACTCACCCAACAAGTGCAAGCCATCTTCAAATCAGCCAATATGGAGTGCAACAAATACAAAAAAATTATACCTCTGAATCTAGCAGGCCAAATAATCAGTACATGAATAGTGGTTGTATTTGGTAAATGTCTTGTCGATGTTGCCTATAATGACATCCTACACTTTTGAACATTTATGAGTGTGAATCTTTGACCATGTGTACATTACATTTATATTTTAACATTTTAGATATTCAGTTGATGGACTTCTCCAGAGTGACTTACAATGATTGCAACAATGAAATAAGCTCAAATTCCTAGATATCCAAAATTACAAGCAAGCGATAGAAAAGGAGTGCACATAGATCTTGACACCTTGACAGCATTGAATCTTCAACATTCCCAGCTTAAAGTCAAATTTGATAAATGTATGCATTTATGTCCTGTCATTGTTCCAGGCCGTGCGTCCTTTTGCACAGTACGTGTGATCCTGGCTGATGAGAATGACAATGCCCCTCGGTTCAGAGCAGTGGAGTACCGCATGAGCATCAAAGCTAACGTTGCCAAGGGCTCTCTGGTCACGCAGATCCAGGCCAGCGACCCTGATGCTGGGCCCAACGGAAGGGTCACCTACTCCCTTTACAGCGAAGCACGCCTGTCACTGGTTGATGTGCTGGAGGTCAGTAAGTTTTGTGTTTTTAACAAGCCTTTAGACTACTGTATAATAAAATTGTGGGACATGAAAAACATATTTTCCCCACGTAGCTGTATGTTTTGCAGCTGCAAAAATCTCCTCAAATCCCTCAAGGAAAAATAAGGGAAAGTTTTAAGTTCTACTACCAAAAAACGTACATGTGAAAACCCATATATGAATTCAAATGTGCTTTTTGGACACGTTGGTTTCCATATGTGAAGAATGTTTTTTTACATTGTATTCTGACATCACATTTTTACTTCAGATATGAACATTTCAATTTATAGGTCAAAAGTTTTTTCCCGCATGTGAACAGTTTTTTCACATTTTCACCTTCCATTACATATGACAAAATTTGTTTCACATGTGAAAACGTAATTTCACATGCAAAGAGACGTGTCATCTTCACATGTGAATTTGGAAAACATGATATGAAAACATGATATGAAAACATGATATGATGCGTCGAAAAAGCACATGTGGGTTTTCACATGTGACTTTTATGTAAGGGCAATGTTCAAAAGAATGAAGAAGAATGTTCTAAAGTTGATTGAGATGAAGATTTTGGTGCTGCCCAGGTGGAGCCAGACAGCGGATGGATGATGACCAAAAGCACTGTGGACCACCTGCAGGGAACAGTGCTGTCCTTCTTTGTCAAAGCCACTGACTGCGGTTCGCCTGCCAAACACTCCCTGGTGTCCGCCTTCATCCATGTCCTCCCTCCGGACGCCTTTGTTCCCTCCTTCAGCCAGCCCCAGTACTCCTTCACCATCCCCGAGGACACAGCGGTAGGTACGGCCCTGGGGTCTGTCTACATGGGCCCGGGACAGACAGGGTTCTTCGCTGCAGTTGGAGGGGAGACACTGGACAGCAACCAGGGAGGTACTTTCCTGGTGGAGAGGGAGACGGGTCTGATCCGTCTGGTCAAGCCTCTGGACTATGAGCAGGTCAGCATCTTCCGCTTCAAGGTTGCGGCTACAACAAGAAGAGACCTGATAGAGTCTGTCTCCACCGTGGACCTGGAGGTTAAGGTTGGTGATGAAGTGAAACATGGTGCCTGTTGCATAGGTGTTTTAAAGTTGTCACGGTCACCCCTATTATTAAAATGCTGAATTTCTGATTTAAAAATCAAACAAAGAGGAAGCTGTAATTCTCATAGCATTATCTTTTCAATAGTGTCATTTAGCCTTGGTTGAGTTGAATCAATGATGATTTGTCACGTATAGATCCTTGATGTGAATGACAACAAGCCAGCATTTGAGACTAACACCTATTTTGCCACGGTGATGGAGGGCATGCCAGTGGGGACTAGAGTGGTCCAAGTGCGTGCGCTTGATCCAGACTGGGGCTCCAATGGACAGGTGCTTTATAACCAAGACTGATATACACACAGTATTTTAATGTTCTATTACAAATGCTTTTCTCAACACAATGATACATTTCAAAGTGTTGCAGTGTCTCTATTTCAATACCTAAATAGAAAAGCTTTTATCACAAGTTTTATTCTTCAAATTGCAGGTAGCCTACAGCCTCGGACCTCTGCTCACCCAGAATGTGGAGTTAAGAAAAGACCCTCGTTCCAAAAGCAGTAGCCCCATCACTTCAAGTTCCGTCTTTGCCATTGACAGTAAAACAGGCTGGATCACCACAGTGAGCCAGATGGACCACGAGGCTTGCTCCAGCTACAGCTTTGAAGTAGTGGCGTGCGACCTGGGCGAGCTGCAGTCGCTCTCCTCCACCACCATGGTAACCATCACGGTGTCGGACGTTAACGACAACCCGCCGCGGTTTGAGAGGGAGTGCTACCGGGGTGCAGTGAAGGAGAGCGACCCCCTCGGTGAAGTGGTGGCGATTCTGAACACCATGGATGGAGATGGCACGGATCAAAACCGCCTAGTCAGCTTTCACATTACTGGTGAGGGAATGAATATATTATACTTCAGTGTGCATCTTCAGTGCTGCAGTGCTTGTCCCCCGTGACATGAAATCCAATCCAATGTATGCGTGTGTGTGTGTGCGTGTGTGTGTGTGTGTGTGGGGGGGGGGGGGGGGTGGGTTCGGGCTGTGTCTCATCCATCTGTCCGTCAAATGTGATATCTCAGGTGATTTCTCAGACATCACTGATTTTAATGAAACTTGGAAGGTTGATACATCTTTGCAGTGTTCCAGCATTTAAAAAATTACACTGATTGGCATGAGGATGCTATAATTAAAGGTCAACCTTTTTACCTGAACGTGACACCACTGGTCTGATGGAAGTGCTATAATAAAAGGTCAAATTTTCAAACTTTAGAATGCCATAACTTCCATACCTGCTTGGAGGGATGGTGAATTTTGTCACTGGCCCAGAGGGTGTCTGCATCATTCATGACGGACAACGTATTTATTTGTTTTGTGAATGAGGCTCACAGTTTGTTCAACACTCACAATTAGATCATGGCGCCTTTGTCTGGTGTTTGAAGGTTCATCTACTGATGGGATTGGGTTATCAGGATGAAACTAAAATATTGTTTCACCTGCGTGTGTGTGTGTGTGCGCACATGCGTGAGTGTGTGTGTGTGAGCTTCTTTGCTTTTGAAAATGTAAGTGTGTTTGGCTTTAAGATTGTGTTGGATCTGTTCAGATCTCTTTTAGCCCATTGGGTTAGTCTTCTAAGACTCCATTCATTAACATAAAAGAAAAACAAGACAGAAAACAAACAAAACAGAGCATTTAACAAATAAACATTTAACAAATAATTTAGGAGAATAAAAAAGTTATGATAATAGGGAGGGAAACTATATAGTAACTTAAATAACTGCAAATAAAAAATAAGATCCCAGTAGAAGGGGGAAAAAGGGGATGTTGGTTACTGCTACAAGTGTCAGTATGTTAACCCTTGTCATTGTAATCCCCAGGCGGTAACCCGCGGGGTGTGTTTGGACTGGCCCTTGTGCAGGGGGAGTGGAAGGTGTATGTGAGTGGCCTACTGGACCGCGAGCAGCAGGATTGGTATCTGCTCAACATCACAGCCAGTGACGGCTTATACGTCACCCGCACCGTCGTGGAGGTGACTGTCATGGACGCCAACGATAACAGTCCCATCTGCAACCAGGTCAGGCATCAACGCGGAATAGGAAATGGGGATAATGAAAATATTCAGTACAAACAGAGATAGCTAGAGAATATTGACTGACCAGACCATGGAGATCACTGTGTTCTTTTCCAGCCAAGTTCAAACAAAGTTACAAAGTGCTATCAAAGACAGAATTGCAGTAAGTCTGCCTTTTGGGGCTTTTGGTACAGTGATTTTCTCTATCCACTGTTTGGCTCCACACTAACAACTCTCCAGTTAAATCTTTGTCTAAACACAGAAAGAATACTTGCATTTTGATCATATGATAATACAGTCAAAATACAAGTATTACGGCACTGAAATAAAGTGAGTAATTTGGCTGTAGACTTATCTAATTTGCTTCTTTGTAAAACCATGGTAGAACAATGTTGTTTATTCAAATCAGTCCCTGCAATTACCGGCGAGCCTAGGTATTGGGACAGATTAATGATAAGTGAATAAAGTTTTATCATAAAACCCTTCATACAACAGCTGTTGTCTCAAGGCTGTGAGGGAATTTTGGCTGCTGTTGTTGTTGCACAGGATTTGTTCAATTAAATATCAATCCTTTATTCTACATTGTACCAAAGTACTGCAGGGTAGTAAGTTGTTGGTTCATAAACTGAAAGCAGATAAATCGCTCTTTATACTACTTTATACTTTATTCATAGGACTGAACACATAAACTGACTGTAATATGGTATAATATAGAGGTTTAAAAATACCCACAATCAAAAGCTTATAAACGGTACTTTTGCCTCATCCTTTCATGTGAATTAAAATTATTTACAAATTATTTACAAATTACATCAGTGGTAAAAAAACAATCAGCCTCAATTCACTGTCCCAATCCTTGCACTTTTGACTGTAAAAGCCCATCCTAAAGTCAGTGCTAATGCTATGCTAAAAGCTGATCTATGCGAGGAAAAACACTGTGAAAAGGGATGATAATTGGGTTGTGGGGCCTTCTGGGAATATTCCCCTGCATTTAGTGGTATACTGCAATTCTTCGATTTTACTTAATTAGTTGAGGAAGTTTTATTCTCTTTCTAAACTCTGACTAAATCTCTTTGAAATAAGCCCTCCCTTTCTCCCTGCTCTCCTCTCATATTCCTTCTGTTCTTAGACAGGCCTATCTAACTGCTGAGTGAAGTGGTTCATCTGACGTTACAGGGTGGATAGAGGCATCAGCTGTACCAAGAGGCACGGAGAGGCAGACTCTGTGTTTATACTGTCTTTGATAGCGCTTATTTTCTTCTATTGTTATTACTGGTAGTAGTAGCAGTTGCACTAGTAGTAAGCTAGTAATAGTAGTAGTAGTAGCAGCAGTAGTGGTAGTAGCCTAGTAGTTGTAATAGTAGTACTATGTTTGTCCGTCTGTCCGTCTGTTAGCAGAATATCTCAAAAAGTTGGGCACAGATATGCACAAAACTTGGTATGAAGGTTGGTTATGGTCGAAGGAAGAACTGATTAACTTTTCATGTCAATTTGGCCAAAAGGGGGCGTCATGGTAGGTGTGGCATATCACCAAAAGGTGCATAACTTCCTTGCGGGGTGTTGTCAGACATGGCGGAGGTCTGTGCTCTACTGACACATTTTGTAGTTGAAGTAGTAGGCTAGCAGTAGCAGTAGTAGCCTAGTAGTAGTGTTAACAGTAGTAGTAGCAGCAGTAGAGGTGGTAGTAGCAGTAGTAGAAGTTGCAGTAGTAGCAGCACTAGTAGTAGTAGCAGCCATAGTTGTAGTAGTAGTGGTAGTAGTAGGAGCAGCTTAGTCTTAGCAGTAGTAGTTGTAGTAGGAGTAACAGAAGTAGCAGTAGTAGTAGCAATAGTAGGAGTGTAGTAGTCATAGAAGTATTAGTAGCAGTAGTGGTAGTAGTAGTAGTAGTAGTAGCAGCAGTAGTAGTAGTAGTAGCAGTAGCAATAGTAGCTGTAGTAGCACCAGTAGTAGCAGTAGTATTTATAGTAGTAGTAGTAGTAGTAGTAGTAGCAGTAGCAGTAGTTGTAGTAGTAGCAGTAGCAGTAGTCTAGTAGTAGTAGCAGTAGTCCCAGCATTAGTAGTAGCAGTAGCAATGAGTCAGGTATCGGGGGTAGGAAGGGAACAATAGAGTAAAGCAGCAGAACAGGGTACACAGCATTGTGCTTAGGCATAGTTCGCCCATTTTTCCTGGATGTGTTTGGCAAAATAGTCAGGCCACACGGTTCATTTCTAAAGGCAGGGATTGGTATGGGTGGAGGCAGGGGCAGAAAAGGGCACTTAACTCTGTTGTGCTTGTTCTATCAACAGGGATAATGGATGCAGGGCAGAGCAGTTTAATGTGTTTTTTGATGCGTAGAACTGATTTTTGTCAGGCAGTGTGGTTTCAGTGTGTGCTTCTCTGTGTGTGTGTGTGTGTGTGTGTGTGTGTGTGTGTGGATGTGGGTGCTGTGCCAGGCGGTGTATAGTGCCTCTTTTCCTGAGGACATCCCCACTAACAAGGGCATTCTGACAGTGGGAGCAACAGATGCTGACTCAGGCTCCAGTGCTGAGATCCAATATTCACTGTTTGGCATAGGAGTTGAAGATTTCTACATGGACGCAAACACCGGTACTCTCATTAGTATTTTCTTCAGGTTTTGTTTGATCAAAACAAAAAAAACAATACACCACAAATAAAACGTTCTCTCTTTTGTTTTCTACCTCTCTGTCTTGTCTGTTTCTTACTTTAACTGTTTGCATACAAAGGTGAGTTGCGTACAGCCACCTTTATGGATCGGGAAAAGACGGCCAGCTACAAACTCATTGCCCAGGCAACTGATGGAGGCGGGCTCTTCTGTCGCTCTGAAATTTTTCTCAGGGTATTGGATGTAAACGACAACTTCCCCTCTTTCTCCTCTACCCAATACATGACTAGTGTTTATGAGAATGCCTCACCCAAGGCTCTGCTCACCCGGCTGCAGGCCAGCGACCCTGATGAAGGTAAGCTGGTACTACGCTTTCCTATGTGAGTTACCCGTGTATTACATATCACAGTGAAAATATCAGCATCTACTTTTTAAGTATGTGGCAGTAGAGCTGGGTAGTTAGTAGGGAGACTTTTCTTCAACCAGTGACAGAGGTGTGACCAAGTCAACTTTCCTCGAGTCCCAAGTCAAGTATTGAGGTCCAAGTCTTAAATCAAGTCCCAAGTCTAAATGTAGATTACCAAGTCAAATCCAAGTCAAGTCCATGTCATTAATGTCAAGTCTCAAGTCTAAATGTAGAACAAGAATATATCAACATAATATATTAAAGAAAACAAAATATCTAAGACTTTTCAATGCAGTATGGTTTTTCTAGGATAAAAACTTGGTAAGAGTATCATGAGTTTGATTTCTTTAATCAGTTTCAAATTCAGTTAATTAAATCATTCCATACAAATTCAGAAAACATAATTTAAATTCAGTCTTCATCTGGTGGAACAGATCTCATCACTTTCAGTCATTTACACAAACACAAGATCTTTTGTCAAGACTTTAGAAACTTTTTCAAGTCATCAAAGTACAAGTCAAGTCTCAAGCAATTAAAATTGTGACTCAAGTCTGATTTGAGTCCAAGTCATGTGACTCGAGTCTCCACCTCTGACCAGTGAACACAGATTCAAGCCCCCATGTCGCCAAGCATCGACGCTGTTGACATGTCCTTGAGCAAGACACTTAATCAAGAACATTTCAGCCTCATATCAATCTCTTGGATGTGCATAAATGTTTTGTCTGTCTTCTCCAGGTCTTAACCGTTCATTGGTCTACTCTCTGGTGGATTCAGCCAACGGGTTCTTTTCCATCGACCCAGTGTCTGGGGTGGTGATCCTGGAGAAGCCTCTGGACAGAGAGGTCCGAGAATCCTACCGGGTTCGAGTCCAGGCCACTGACCAAGCCGGGCAACAGGGGGCGCTCTCCTCACAGGTAGGTGGGGAGTCAAAATTATGCAGGTTCACACTCACAGTTGTGCTTTTGTGTGATATTTTCTCCTCTGTTGTCCTTTGGTTCATAATTTTGTGAAATGCCTCTATGTCTCTATACACCTGCATGTCTGCCATCTGCCTGTCACTAAACCTACCTGCAAACATATAATGTGAATTTTAATCCAAAAGAAGATACTATTTGAAAAAAAATGAAACCTACTCTGACAAAATGATTGCTGACATAAAAAGAAAAAATACTTTTTATTATCAAAGTTGTCAACAATCTTGAGCAATTAACTTTCAAAATAGTCATATTTTAGGTGATGTAATTGTTGTGTTTTTCAGATACTGAGCAATTACATCAAGGGATGGATGTTATTTTAATGATACCATTAGTCAGCTGTACACATTGTCATCCATCTGGTGGTGTGCGTGTGGAAGATGCCAGCAGGGAAAAACACATAGAGACAGCAGAAGTGCAGAACAGCCCCTGATGGATGATTCATTACAAATAGCCCAAGCAGGGAGTGAGGAGCCAAACTGTGTGGCTGAAAAGGGGTGCAGAGTGGCTCCAGGCATTGCTGTTGAACTGCGGTTGTCCAGAGATGGAAATGGCTTGTCTGTCAGCCTCCATTTGCGGTCCCAGCCGGTGTCTGTATTGGAACAGAGGAAAAAAAGAGTGTCAGACAAGCTGAGACAGTTTTGGCTCTGTGTTATCACCAGTCTGTTCTGTCTTGGCTCATTTTGAGGCTACCATGATGAGCCGCAAATTGACTGCAGCTGTGGCACCGCAGTCACATGGAAGTGGGGTCAGGTGAGGCCGCTTAGCAGTCGCCCCATGTGCTCTTTGATTATGTTTGATGGTCCACTGTCCATGGTGCTGATGCTGAGCTGTCAGGGCCGGGGAGCGGCATAGACACACTGGCGTTGGTGGGGATTTATAATCATAATCTGTTGTGTCTCTCCCAGGTTGATCTGACTGTTATGGTCCTGGATGTGAATGACAATGCCCCGGTCTTCCAGAGGAGGGACTATGCCGTTACTGTTCCTGAGGATGTAGCTGTGGGGACTGAGGTGCTGCGGGTGTTGGCCACTAGCGTTGACATCGGACCTAACGCTGAGATCACCTACAACATCCGTTCTGGCAACGAGCTAGGAAAGTTCACCATAGACAGGAGCCTGGGTAAGTGGCTGCCTTTCTGGCCAAAGTGCAAATTCATCATAATTTTCACCAAATAAAGTAAAATATTAACCTATTCTTACCTTTAACCCCACCCTTAACCTTGCTGAAGACCCCATGCCTAACCCAAACCTTAAATAGTGACAAATGAATACATTTTTGTGGTCATCAATTTTGGAAGACATAATGATAAATTGCTTTACTAATACCTCAGCCAGAAAGTGAAAACACTGTGTATGTGTGTACAAACCTTTGCTTTTTGATTAGTTTGTTATTGTGTATGTTTTGGCAATTTACTTGTGTAACATGGGATGCTTGTCATGTCTCTTTGTGTGTGTGTGTGTGTGTGTGTGTGTGTGTGACTGTGTGTGTATGTGTTTGTGTGCACTTGCATATCTGCATGTATGTTATTATAGGCTCTATTTCTGTCGCTGATGATCTGGACTTTGAGGTGTGTAAGGACTACTACCTGACTATTGAGGCCTGGGACAGCGGCACCCCTCCTCTCAGCACTGCTACCATGGTAACCATCGAACTCATGGATGTCAACGATAATGCTCCGGCCTTCAGTCAAGACATTTACAATGTTCTGGTCAGCGAGGATGCGTCCGTTGGGCAGACAGTTACTAGGGTAACATTTGTTCTTGATTTGTTGTCATCTTTATATTGGGCTGTCAGCATTTTTTTTCTCCTTGCTTTTACTTTCGTTTGACTGTATGTGTTTTCTGTAGTTGCTGGCTGAAGACCTGGACAGCCAGGTGAATGGGCGAATCACCTACTCTATCCTGAAAGGTGATCGTAGCAACCAGTTCTGGATTGACCCTGTAACAGGCCTGCTCAAAGTCAATAAGCGGCTCGACCGAGAACTAGTAAGGATGCATCTTCAAGTACAATGTCTCATAAAGAATCGATAGTAATTTTCTGGTTCATGAGCACAGCCAAGGCAGCAAATGCCAAGGTCAACACCCACTGAAGTCTGGCATTATGCAAGCATAACAGTGCACCTTTGCTATCCTTGCCATATTGTCTGATATATACAGACATCTCCCTCTGCTCTGTCTAGGTCTCCCGGTTCTCTCTGTCAGTGCAGGCGTTCGACAGCGGCTCTCCTGCCATGTCCTCCACTGTCACTGTTAACATCGACATCTCTGACGTCAACGACAACCCTCCTGCCTTCTCCCCTCCCAACTCCACAGCCATTATACAGGTAAAAGTCTGTGTGTGTGTGTTCATGTGTGTTAGCGTATATATGTGTGTTTGTGTGCTAGCGTCATTTCAACTCTTCTCTCTCCATCCTTCCAGCTAAACCAACCTGCTGGCGCCACCCTTGTGAAGCTGTCAGTCAGCGATAAAGACTCCCCTAGAAATGGCCCTCCATTCGAGTTTCGCATTGTGTCTGGAAATGAGGGCAATTTCTTCTCCCTGGACCAGACAGGAACTGTGAGGTCCAACCGTGTGTTTGGACCTGAGGCCCCCAGGGAGTTCACCCTCGAAATTCAGGTCAGAGATTGTCTTTTTTTTACCATTGTTTATTCAGGGAAGTTTGACTTAGCACAAATGCACTTTTCAGCAAAACCCTGCTTCACACTCACACAGTTACACACAGTTGCCCCTGGGAGATGCCCAGTGCTACTGCAGTCTTTCACTGTCAGCCACTGAGTAGCTCCATTGGAGCAATTAGGAGTTAAATGCCATCCTGAAGGACTCCTCAGTGGTAGTTGTTGAGGAGCAGAGGGTGTTTCTCAGCAGCATTCCCTGGCAAAAGGTAACTTTCCACAAGTCCATCTAACTGCTATAGTGGCATAGAGGAATGTTCTTTGCTAATGACTGCAGTTAGTCAATATATTGAATTATTTTTATGTTTCTTCTTCTGTCTCTCAGGCCAGTGACTCTGGTAAGCCACGCCTTACCTCCGCGTCCTGGGTGTTTCTGAGGGTTATTGGGAATAGTCAGTACAAACCCTCTGTCTCTCCCCTGGAAATCCTCATTGTCATGGTGACAGACGCTTTCCCGGGCGGCCCGATAGGTCGGATCTATGCAACTGACAGAGACCCCAATTAGTAGAGGAACAAATCTCCAAAAAAGGCTTTAGTTTTTGAGATACCCCTACCCGAGGTAGAACAAAGCACAACCATGTTTTTTCATAACTTTAATATGTCTAGTTTTTGAAATGGATGGTTGTATAAAAATATTTTTCTGCAAAATTAGTTTATTTGGTTGATGTTTGGATCCTCCCCAAAACCGAAAATAGTGAAAATTTAGGCTTCTCCAAAAGGGACAGCATCTGCTTTATCACATGTATCTCTGGAAATAATGATCAGAATGTCACCAAATTTGGACTGGATGTTCACAGACAGTTATTGCATACAATAAAGCCAAGATTTCATCAATACCTTAGTCCATCTTTGAAATGTATACACTTAAACACACATGAATTATAGGCGGAAATTGAATAGGACATTAAAAATCCAAAAGGTATGTATATATATGTCTGCCATTATTAAAATATGGAGACCAATCACCACAAAATGTCATTTATATGTACCAAAGACTGTTATCTTATCATAAAAGTAGGTTATTTGACTATTCACTTCACCCTCTGATGTCACCAGCCCCTAACAGCTAACTAGTGCAGCCAGCACTTAAAACAGACAAATACAATGGGGCCCTATTGGTGTAAATGTGTGTTAGAAGGACACAAACCATAGATTAAAGCCAAAAACTATATACATTTAATGCAAACAGGTTCAATAGACATTTCTTTATCATTTTAAATATACTCTTTCTATATATTTTAATGTTTTCTTTGAATAACAATGCCAATATACTGCATGATGATAATATGAGCCAACAGGCTGCATGACACAATATTTTCCAAATGATTTAACTGAAAATTTTGACTGAATGAATTGGAAAAATCAAAGATGAATCATAAATTGGCATAATCATTTATATACAGTATAGATATACACTGGGGTCCTCCTAACAGATGCCCTAACAGAATTGTGGATGACGGCATAGTTGCACCCTAGAACTTAAAATGTTGGGTCACATTGTATATCTATATTGTATATAATTGATTATTCATTTAGGATCCAATTTATGATTCATCTTTGATTTTTCCAATTCATTCAGTCAAGATTTTCAGTTAAATCATTTGGAAAATATTGTGTCATGCAGCCTGTTGGCTCATATTATCACCATACAGTATATTGTGGTACAAATGCACAGAGAGAAAAGATATCAAACAGATTTGGAAGTCTGGCTCCGCTCTCTGCCACGCTCTCTGCCACGCTAGATTCTGAGCATTTTAAAGTATTTTTAAGTTTTAAAGTGTGATCTGAGTTCGAGTTTTATGCTAGTTTAACCACGCTAGTTTCAGAGCGTATTTTTAACAGTCAGCTGTTAACTGAGAGGAACATTGTGGAGAGTAAACACATATTGGACGGCATGTGTAAACACACACAGGTCCTTTCTGTGTGGAGTTTGCATGTTCTCCCCATGTTTGTGTGGGTTTCCTCCCACCATCAAAGACAAAAGACATGTATGTCTTTGATACATGTCATGTATGTCAAAGACATGTATGTTAGGGTTAATACTCCTGTCAGTGCCCCTGATCAAGGCACTGGCAAAAAGAACTGGAGTTGGTCCCCGGGCGCTGTACTGCGGCTGCCCACTGCTCCTGGGTCAAATGCAGAGGACAAATTTCCCCACGGGGATAATAAAGTATACAAATACAAATATCAGACATGGAGAGCAGCGGTGAGGTGGACACTGAAACTTAACTTAAAGTCGAGATGAAATGAAAAATGCATTTTTAACCCTTTTAGATCACATCCCCGGTCATATTGTGCACCTATCTAACAATATATGCCAAAATTATATCAAAATCCAATCATGTTTTCTACCTGTAAAACAAAATATGCCGTGTGCTTACGTAAGCATGAACCAACCAATTTCAACCAATAATATCATGACATCCACCCGTCAATCATTCTTCAACCTCTAGCTAGCCACACCGGTCATATAAAACCACACTTCACTGTTTCTGGGTGGTAGCTGACAGAGCAACATGGAGAGAGAGAGAGGAAGAGATGTGTGTTTGGATATCAGTGGGCAAAAACTTTGTTTTCATTTCCAAAACAATGTCGCTGAGGTCTAATTCATTCATCTCTCCCTTGTTCTCCTCCTGATCTAACAACAGGTGAGGGAGGTGTGTGTGGAGCCAACAGTCCTCTGTAGCTCTGTATCGTGCTAAACTCTAAGCCCCGCCCACTGTTTAGCGGTCCAATCAAATGCAAAGTATTTGATTTCAATCGGCCATGAACAAAAGGTAAACATGGCTCTGTTAAACATCCGGGCACTTACAAATAAGACTTTTGTTGTAAATGATCTCATCAGTGAACCGAGAGATACTTACAAAATCCATATATGATTATAATAAAGCCTTACGCTGTGCGAGGCAGGCATACTTCTCTAAGATTATCAGTGAAAGCGGGAACAACCCTAGAATCTTATTTTCTACCATCGATCGCCTCTTAAATCCTTCCCAGTTTCATGAACAAATATGCCATGCCTCAAAATCAAAATGTGAGGAATTTTCATTTTTTGATAATAAGATTGTTAATATCCAAGCTGGTATTGTGAATACTCTTGAAAATAAAAAAAAATCTGATCTTTAATGGTTCTCCGGGAAACCTGAATTCTTTTAGTACAATTAGTGAAGGGGAACTCATCCACTTGCTCCCTGGATGCAATTCCCACTACTTTCTTTAAGGAGGTCTTAGATCGTTTGATTGGTGATGTACTGGATATTGTAAATTGCTCTCTAGAAACAGGCATTTTCCAGATTCACTCAAAACAGCTCTAGTCAATCTTGATTCTTCTGTTTTGGGCAATTTTAGGCCTATTTCCAACCTGCCTTTTCTGAGTAAGATATTGGAAAAGGCAGTGTTTAAACAGTTGGATGCGTTCTTACATGACAACAAGATTCATGAAAAATTTCAGTCTGGTTTTAGAAGGGGACACAGTACTGAAACAACGCTTGTAAAAGTAATAAATGATCTTAGAGTGAGCGCCGACAACAAAAATGTTTCTATTCTTGTACTTCTCGATCTGACTGCTGCGTTTGATACAGTCGATCATGGGATACTTCTAAACCATCTTGAAAATTGGTTCTCTCAGGCACAGCCCTGACCTGGTTTAATACTTACCTTACTGGCAGAAGCTATTTTGTTAGTCTTGGTGACCATGTTTCAGACAAGCATGACATTTTTTCAGGTATTCCACAGGGTTCTATTCTTGGTCCTTTACTGTTTTGTCTGTATATGCTGCCACTTGGAAAAATTATTTGTGATCATGGAGTGAATTTTCATTGTTATGCTGATGACACTCAGCCAGTGGTGGAAGTATTCAGATCTTTGACTTAAGTAAAAGTAGCAATAGCACAGTGTAAAAATACTCTGTTAGAAGTAAAGTCCTGCATTCAAAATCTTACTTAAGTCAAAGTACAAAAGTATTAGCATCAAAATATACTTAAAGTAGCAAAAGTAAAAGTAGTCATTATGCAGAATGGCCCATTTCTGAATCATATAAATCATGTTATTGGACTATAATTATTGATGCATTAATGTGTTCATCACTTTAATGTTGCAGCTGGTAAAGGTGGAGCTAATTTTAATTACTTTATATTCTGCTGGGTAGCTTAACCTATAAAAATATATCATAATGTATTAGTTGATTTATAATTTGTATAAATCTAAATCTGCAAAGTAACTAGTAACTAAAGCTGTCAAATAAATGTAGTGGAGTAAAAAGTACAATATTTCCCTCTGAAAGGTCGTGGAGTATAAGTATAAAGTAGCATGAAATGGAAATACTCAAATAAAGTACAAGTACCTCTAAATTGTACTTAAGTACAGTACTTGAGTAAATGTACTTAATTACATTCTACCACTGCACTCAGCTATATTTATCTGTAGCGCCAGATGACACCGATGCCCTAAATCCCTTGATAAATTGCCTATCCAGCATTAAACAGTGGATGAGTAAAAATGTCCTCAAATTAAATGAAGATAAAACAGAAATTCTTGTAATTGGTACAAATGCACAGAGAGAAAAGATATCAAGCGGATTTGGAAGTCTGGCTCTACAGAATAAGCCTGAAGTAAAAAACCTGGGTGTTATTCTTGACACTGAGTTGGATTTTAAATTACATATCAACAATGTTACATTGTTTTCATTTAAGAAATATAGCAAGAGTTAGACCCTACCTCCCATTGGAAGATGCCAAAAAGTTGACCCATGCATTTGTCTTCTCTTGGCTAGATTATTGCAATGCACTCTTTACTGGATTACCTAAAAAAAATATTGATAGGCTGCAACTTGTACAAAATGCAGCAGCCAGAATTTTAATAAAAACCAGAAAAAGAGAACATATTACACTAGTTCTAGCCTCATTGCACTGGCTCCATGTAACGTTGAGGACTGATTTTAAATTCTTTTACTTGTTTACAAGGCCCTAAATGGTTTAGCACCTTCATATCTCTCTGACTGCTTATCTGAGTATGTTCCAAACCGTTCCCTTAGGTCGTCTAGTGCTGGCTTGCTAAATGTCCCAAAAATGAAAAAATATTTTTTATTTATTTTATTATTATACCTGTTTCATGCGTTCTATATCTTAAGATTGTTTTTATCTTTATATATTGATTTTTATTGTTTCTCTTGTAAAGCACTTTGAGCTGCATTTTATGATATGAAAGGTGCTACATAAATAAAGTTTATTATTATTATTATTGTCATTGTTATTCAAAGAAAACATTAAAATATATAGAAAGAGTATATTTAAAATGATAAAGAAATGTCTATTGAACCTGTTTGCATTAAATGTATATAGTTTTTGGCTTTAATCTATGGTTTGTGTCCTTCTAACACACATTTACACCAATAGGGCCCCATTGTATTTGTCTGTTTTAAGTGCTGGCTGCACTAGTTAGCTGTTAGGGGCTGGTGACATCAGAGGGTGAAGTGAATAGTCAAATAACCTACTTTTATGATAAGATAACAGTCTTTGGTACATATAAATGACATTTTTTGATGATTGGTCTCCTTATTTTAATAATGGCAGACATATATATACATACCTTTTGGATTTTTAATGTCCTATTCAATTTCCGCCTATAATTCATGTGTGTTTAAGTGTATACATTTCAAAGATGGACTAAGGTATTGATGAAATCTTGGCTTTATTGTATGCAATAACTGTCTGTGAACATCCAGTCCAAATTTGGTGACATTCTGATCATTATTTCCAGAGATACATGTGATAAAGCAGATGCTGTCCCTTTTGGAGAAGCCTAAATTTTCACTATTTTCGGTTTTGGGGAGGATCCAAACATCAACCAAATAAACTAATTTTGCAGTAAAATATTTTTATACAACCATCCATTTCAAAAACTAGACATATTAAAGTTATGAAAAAACATGGTTGTGCTTTGTTCTACCTCGGGTAGGGGTATCTCAACTTTTAGGGGCCTTAGTTCCTCTACTAAATGACGTGCTGTCATTTACTCAGAAGCCTCAGCTGAAGAGCATGTTCAAGATCAACAGACAGGATGGCAGTATTGTGGCTCTGCCAGGACTGGAACCTGGCAGGTACACACTACCACACACGCACACACGCACACACACACACACACACACACAGATGCATGCTGAGAATTTAATTTTGTGATGATAGGGGAAAAACACTTTTTTCATGTTACAAATCACTATTGTCATGCGAAAATATTGTAACTTAAATTGGAAAAAAAAGGATTGCATGCTCCTCTATGAGTGGAGAAAATTATAAAAACTTTTTACAAACTTTTATACAAACCGGGCTTGCTTCTCAGTTCTTGAAAGCTGACATTTTGGAGGTTGTAACCTGGCAGCGACAATATTCTGGTTCACAACAATATGTGCTTTTGTTTGTCTTTTCCCTCAGATACCAGATGAACGCTACAGTGAGTGACGGACGCTTCGCTGTGATCGCAGACGTGTCCGTCCGGGTGCAGCAGGTGACAGATGTGCTGTTGCGAAGCGCCCTCACCTTGCGCTTCAGCTCCCTGTCCCCAGAAGATCTGCTCAGTCGCTACCTCAGCCAGATCAAACTCATGTTACGGGGCCTGGCCGGCTGGAAATGGTCGCCGGGGCAACAGGATCCCCTCCACATACTCAGCGTGCAGCCGGTGATGGGGACCCCTGATGTGGACTTGCTGCTGGCCATGGAGAGGCCGGAGACATCAGGGAGCGGGGGGATGGGCGGGTTCTACTCCAGCCAGGAGCTGTCCACCAGGCTGGAGGAGGCTGGGGCGCGGGGACAGTTTCGGGGTGTCCTAGCTGGGGCGGTGGTGGTGAGCCAAGCCTGTTCTGGGGAGCTGGACTGCGGGGACAGGGTGTGTGAACAGACCCTGGTGATGGAGGGGAGCTCTCTGGTCACCTACAGCACGGAGAGGGTCAGCCTCGTGTCGCCGAGGTTCGGCCGCACGGAGACCTGCACCTGCCCTGGTGAGCACAGCACTCACACTCGGATGTGAAATTTCTGCAGCTAGACGTCTGACTAAGGCAAAGCTCGCATTAACCCTGTACTTCAGTGTCTTCATGGACTACCTGTTAGTGTTTGACTTACACCTGAAAATGTGTCTCAGCTGCTTTTTAGATAAGTTACCAGTATTGCCCTCAGATCTTCTAATGTAGAAGTCTCTTTGGAATCCTTAGGCCCACAGCAAGGCATTTTGGATTTTCAGGTTTTTTCATACATGATACATCAAATGTCTTTTTTTTTACTTTGATATTGTGTTGTCTTTTATTTACATTAATGCTAACTGTTCTTGTTAGTGTTAGTATCAAGGTACCCCAGTACAATATTTAATTTACATCATATAATATTAAATCTCTAATTTTAAAAATGTATTAATTTATGATGTATCACAAATTGTGATGCATCTTGAATTGCATCATTTTTATAAAATAGGCTAAATCAGAGATAGACAGACAGACAGACAGACAGACAGACAGGCAGACTGACAGACAGGCAGACAAAGAAAATCATGACTTAGAATTTCATTGATTTTAGGCTGTTTGCCACCCTTTAAACTATCCCGTTCATTTAAAATTGCAGAATCATTATTAGCAATTGTATTCTGAAATTTTAAAGTATTCTCATCTTCATATATCTCACCCATCCAAACAGGAGGAACATGCCCCACCCCTCTGGAGCTTTGTGAAGGTCAGTCCTGTCCAGCAGACATGCAGTGTGTTCGCTCTGGTCCTACAGCGCCATCTGTCTGCCAGTGTCAGCCTGACAGGCTGGACGAGTGCGCAGGTACGCAGGTAGTAGATGCATGCAGCAGAGGCCACTCATGTAAATAAACAGATTTGGGCAGATTAGTAGATTACAACTTTGCAATGCTTTTAATGTTTTCTCTGTCTTTTTTTTCTATAAATTTAAACTTTTCCCCTTTAATTTTATTTCTGTGTCTCTATGTTTGTTGGATGTGTACTGTAGGCCAAACCTCTCTGAGTTTCTCAGGAAACAGTTACATCAAGTACAGAGTGACGGAGAGCGGCCAGAGCGGAGAGATGAAGCTCGGCCTGAGGATCAGAACACTTCAGAGAAGAGGAGTCATTATGTTCACACGCGTTAACCCCTGCACCATGCTCAAGGTACACATGCATACCCATCCACATGCTGCACTTTATTGTAGCACAATGCTAGATCTGCTCAAGGAAGCCTACTGTATTTACTTCTTCCTCAGATTGAAGGGGGTCGACTCTGGTTCCAGCTGGACTGTGACAACACCCTTGGTATTATGGGTATCTCTGGCAGACCGATAAATGACGGCCTCTGGCACGCTGTTGCCTTGGAGCTGACTCGCAACTATACCCTCCTGTCATTGGATGACAGCTATGTGGAGCGCCGCAGAGCAGCCAGAGCGCCTGTCCGCCTCTGGCCTCTGGCCCCTGACTCATCTTTCTTCTTCGGGGCCCAGGTGAGGCCACCGACCGGGCTAGGTGAGAGGCCAAGCCCGGGGCCGGGGAGGAGCTCAGGTCTAGGACCGGGGGATCGCGGTGCGAGGGGCCCCCCGCGGGCACAGGACGGCTTCCAGGGCTGCCTGGGCTCGCTGATGCTGAACGGTAACGAGCTGCCACTCCAGAATAAGAGAAGCCGTTACGCTGAGATAGCCGGGCTGAGCGAGGTCAAGTTGGGCTGTGTGCTTTATCCAGATCCCTGTGTCAGTCAGCCCTGCCTCAACGGAGCCATCTGCAGCAGCCTGCCCTCCGGAGGTCCGTGTGTCACTGTGTGGATGTGTGTGGCTGTAGTAGTCTTGTTGTATGAATGCCTGCTGTCATGTTAAACATTTCAATCAATTCAGTCAATTTTTTTCATGATTTACTTGAATTGAAGGTACTTAACATGTCTATTATGTGTTAAGCATCTTTGATGAAGCATCCACATATTGATTGTTATTTTCAAAGACACATGATTTTGACTTGACAGCATGTATGTGCAGTAGTGGCCATGTACAATGTATTCTACTGATTTGTAAACCTTGATGTTTCAGTCATTACTCACATATCATATCACATATCACATATTAGATGTTTGTTATTAATTCTCACACATGTTTAATCTCTCCCCAACAGGCTTTATGTGCAGTTGCAGTGCAGGCTTCACTGGAGGGCGCTGTGAAATTGAGCTGACGTCCTGCATGCCAAACCCATGCCAGAATGGCGGGGACTGTAAGCCGGTGGGCAGCGCCTTCCTCTGCGGCTGTCCCAGAGGACTCGCAGGACTTATGTAAGATACGATAGTCTGCAATCACACATATACCGTTAAGCCTTAATCACTGATTGGATAGACAGTGTTGACTAATGGTGTGTCCCGTTTGTACCGTTTGTGTATGATGACAATTAGTATAGTGATGATTTAGAAATTTAATCTCAGTCCGTGCCAAGCGGAGGCACGCTATCACATTAACATTAACAGTTTTTATCTCCTGTCTCATACACACACATCCAAAACACGCACAAACACACATCCAAACACACAGGAACACATGTATGACTGTGTAAACACACACACACATTAGTCCACATTAGCCCAGCACCCACTATGTTTTTTCTTTGGTTGTTATTGTGTGAGTTAATTTAGTGTTTCTAATTTAATTCCACGCAATTTCAGTTGAAAAGCTTTTAATCGTTCTCCAATTGCCTTCTTAATTACAGCTCAGTAATTGCCTTTGAAATAACCTCTCTGCTCATGCCGTCCTTTCGCTGTTCAATAGAGCCACCACTAGAGAGCAGTTCACCCTCAAAGGAGAAAATGCTTCTGCTTTTTCTAATGTTGTGGACAAAGACTCTTTAGTGCTGCTGGTGAAGTCAGATGAAATTAGAAAGAGTTGAAAATTAACCAAGATGAAAATGAAGAGGGAGCAGCAGCTTTTGAAAATCATTAGATGAGGATAAACACTGATTGAAACTATAGTCACTGCAAATATGTGATACAAGCAAACAGCTGTTAAGTGTAATTGACTATGAAATTGGAACCTTTCTTGTAAATTGATAATTGTTATTACACTGAAATGTGTATATACATATGCAATATAAGAGTTTATTGATTTTAACCTAATGGTGCTCTTTTTTCTAAAACTAATTTGTAAATGACTCTCTGTGTTTGTATAAAGGAATTATCCAACTGCACACTCTATGTTTGTTTTTTTTTCATTCAAGCAGAACTTTGGATAGTTTTACAAGGCAGCTGCCCCAAAACTCAGAAATGTTTTTCTTCTGACATCAAGTCATCTTTTGTACAATGTTTGAAAAATCCCATTAAGAAAAACTAATTGAAAGGAGAAAGGCATGTATTTTCTGTCTCCCTCACAGCGGGGCATCTTGTTTGAAATGACAAGCTAAGACAAGCGTGCATGTGTGTCGAGTTAAAGTGTGTTAGTGTCTCTCTGTGCGCATCTTTATGCAGAAGTATGTGTCTGTGTGTGTACGCATGAAACTGTGCATCCCTGCACAGAGGCATATTTCTTTCACAGCACATTTAAATGATGATAATAGGTTATCCCAGAAAGTAACCCCTTTATTTAGCAAAAGAAATGCACTCTGAATAGATCTGATCTCCAAAGCATTTATTTTCTTTCTCTTCCCCTACATTTTTGGACTCAGTGTCACACTTCCATCTTTTATTCTTCTGTCTCCCTTCGATACCAATCATCTTCTCCACTCCTCTGCATAGCAATGTATTTGTGTGTGCCTCTGCAGATGTGATGAGGATGTAAATGAGTGTGACCGGGAGGAGTGCAAGAACGAAGGAGAGTGTGTGAACACGTTCGGGGCATTCTACTGTAACTGTTCGGAAGGGTTCGAGGGTCAGTTTTGTGGAGAGTTGATCTCCGGGGACACGCAGGTATAGTATGAACAAAGGTTGAAAGAGTGCTGAAATATTTGAAATATACACAAGTGAATGTGCAGTTAAATTTAACTTAAGTCAAAGTAGGAGTACATGTCTAGCAGATTGCATGAAGTACTTTATGAGGCAACCTTTAAGTCCCAAAAAAAATCCCTGACAAAAATCCCCTGATTCCCTGATTTTGTCATGGCAAAGAATTGGATCGGTCATTAAAGGTGTAGCGGTGCTCATTTTAAATAATGTCTACAAAAGTGGTGTCAGTCTCTGTGGGTTAAGTGCACACTGACTATTTTACTGTAATTGGCAGATTTCCTTGTACTCACTGCTCCTATGGCTGAAAATGAAATTTAACTCAACTAATAGTAAATCTTAGACAATAAACTGAAGCAGAAGTGAAAATTAAAAGGCTTTGAAGGTTACTTTCTTTTGAGGATTTACAGACATTTGAGTCGCCCCTATTTGGACTTGGCATACTCAATAGGTAATGAGAATTTGGAGTGTGCATTGGCCTCCCAAGAAGGTTTTATTCACCTGCTTTGTATCTTTGTCACCTCTATCTACAGTAGATGAATGAAAGTCTGGTAATAGGTAGTGACATTTTTCATTTGCAGTTGTCGAGCTCTTTACTTTTTGTCTTGTATACCTTCCACTGAGACTGCAAGCCTAATTAATGGTTACATAATGTGAGGAGGATGGAGCTCTTATTATTCCCTAAAAGACTGTAATTAGGTGAAATGTAACCTTGGTCTACATAGTCTATCAGGCTGCATGCAGTACAGGCAGACAGGTTACTTTTGTTTGTTGTTATTGGTATCTACTGTATAAAGACATTTGAAGGCAGGTATAGCTAGAAATAAACACAGCTAATTAGAAGTTCACCTTTTTAACTGCAGCCTGCTTGTCACATTCATTCTATTAAAATAAGACATTGTAGAATGAATGTCTCATTTGCACCACAATGCAAGACTGCAAGTGTGACTGTTGTAATCCTTTGTAGTGATAAGTAGATAAATGGTTGGATACTTATCTAACAGGACCGCCGCGCATTATATAAACTATTCTAAAATCTAGTTGTCACACCGACAAAATGTCAAATCTGTGTGCGGCACGGCTCACTTATAATCAGACAATGTTTTCTTTCATAAAACTCAGCTTGACTCATTGCAAGGTTTCAAATTCACAGGTGGATTAAAATTCTGGTGGTCTTTTCAACAACTTGTTGTACTCTGGTGGTTACGCATTAATTTACATAGATCTCTTCCACAAGAGTACATCTTGCTGGAGGCCACTATTTTCCATGCCTAACTTCAAGGTTGGAAAGTGTGGAGAGAGACTCGTGTAAAAAAACGAATTAAGAACCAATAAGTGGAGTTTTAAATGAAGGTCTGAATCAAACCCTCACCTGAAATTATTTTCTTTTGCGTGACTTCCTGAATAATTTGAATGAGATTAATTTGTACTGTAAAGGAATAAATGCTTGTCACTGTTGTCAGGTGGAAACCTTGTATCTCCGTAATGTTAACTTTTCAAGAACTAAGAAAAACAGCCTAGTTTTCAGCTTGACGGCCATGCATTTTTTTGAGTTTATCTAAATCTTTTATAATTTTGAAAAGATTTCACAAACCCAAGGGTTGTAGAATTTTCTCAACACATGGGGGAGCGTGTAATCCTTCAGTTGAAGTTAAAACATGAAAATCACCAAAACTGGAATTACTAGGTTTTCACCCAACGGCAACGATGTATGCAATCTTGCCGTTTAGAATGAGAGATAATGTCAGTGGTTTCCTGATATTTCCTGGTTTTCTCTACATCTTGCCTAGGCGGAGCCCCTCTCTTACGTTGGACCAGGAGAGATCATTGGCATCGGGGTCCTCGCCTTCGTCATCATTCTCCTCCTCGTACTCTTCATCGCCTTCAGGAAGAAAATCACCTTCAGGAAAGACTCAGATCCGGGCCCAGGCACTCAGGCCGTGATGGGCGTCTCCGCTATTTCCACAGAGACCAGCTACATGCTGCACAAGACCGGCATGGGGGCGGAGGGGATCGAGTTCCAGGCAGTGCGTGTGTCAGGCTCACCGGGGGCAACAAGTAGCTACGGTGATGGGGGAGGAGGCAGCGGGGGCCCTCCTCAGGTCATGGTGCGTCCCACCACCCACTCCCCACTACCAGGAGGACTCTGCAACCAGGGCATGAGGAGCGTGGATGGTGACAAGACCACTTCTAGTGAGGGGAGCCAGGTACAGTAGAGTGTGATACAATAGAGTATACGTGTGTGTGTGTGTGTGCATGTGCGCAAATGAATTATTGAAATTGATGTCCATATCTTGTCATAAATGGGCCGCCCATTTGCAGGATTGCAAGACACTATCGTAATGACAATTTAAATTCATATCACAAGGAAACAGCATTTTGATGGCATCTTGCTTTCATAATTCAACGGATTTCCAGTTAAAACAAGATGTTGGTGCGGGATATAATGTAGGGAGAGACTGTTCAAAAATTGATTGGATAGGTTGGACCAAACGGGAAGTGACTCAGAAGGACTGGATGCCGGCCTGCATTGTGTTGTAGAGGACCACTTGCTTCCAACACCTCCATTACCCCTGTCCTTCAAAATGAATAAATTCTATCCACTGGGACGCAACCGTGGTGTCTTAGGAAAAGAAAATGAGGCTTTCGGGGTGAACACACAACAATGCTGTCCCGCCGTACCATGTTGCCACTCGTGTCAAGTAGAAGTAATGGGATTTTGATATATTTTGTGATTTTTTTTTTTGGCATTTATTGTTAAAAAGGTGTAAGCTATGATGTGGAGAATTAGCTAACAAGGTGAAAAAGTATTTTTTAATTCCATTGTAACTTTAGAAACTGTAACTGTTTGTGCTTTTTTTGGTGCGTCACTGTTTTCTTTTTTCTTCCTCTCCACAGCTGAGCAGCTTCCTGTCAGACATGTCTAATGTCCGGGCCGGGGCCAGCAGGAGGGGTGTCGCGGTGTGCAGCGTGGCACCCAATCTCCCATCAGCGTCGCCCTGTCGCTCGGAACTTAGCCCCGCCCACAAAGTATCCTGGGAGGGGGAGGCAGCCAGGGAGGAAGGGCAGGAGAGAGCGAGAGATGAGAGAGAGGAGGAATGGGAGCAGAGAGCCTATGAGTTGGAGAGAACACAGAGAGCTAACAGTCCACAGGGTAAGACTGCGACCATGTGCGCCAAACACACACACACACACACACACACACACACACACACACACATACACATACTGTGTCTCTAACGTCTGATCAAAAGACACAGATCACTGAATACATAGGGCATGAACTCTTTGTGTTACACCCATACTGTCAACTCCACTGAGAAAGCTAATTTCACAGTGATCTATGCCTTTTGATCACACACTTGAAAGAAAGGGGCCAGAATGAGCAAGTGTGCTTGAATTATTTTGAAAGTTTTTGCTCCTGTTAAGTAAATAGCCAACACTATGAAATCAGCCTGCTGTTTGAGAGCTGAGCTACTGCCAAACCTAGCAGGCTCACGTAGGTCACCCAAATCAGGATTTTTGATTTCATAATAATCAAGGAGTTGGTTTGCCAGTGAAGAAAGCCTCAGTAAGACTGCAGTTTCTATCCCTAGTTGCTAAGTGACAGTCCCTAATCTTACATATAATGGAAATAGTATATGTAACTCTGTTTTTGTGCCTTGTGACATGGTCATATAAGCAGTCATTATACGCTTTTTGTAAAATAACAAGGCTCTCATAACTGGTGTTGGACTCATTACGCAAACAAAAAAGCAATACATTCCTCATTACTCCTTTCAAAAGTAATATTTCTACTTTTCTTATTACTTCCTGGGAACAATAAATTAATATGCCACTCATTATATTACTTTTCCACACTGCGGAAATTGGTGATTGTGTCCCCTTGTACCTTAAAAAATCAGGATAACTCCATTACCTCTCCTGTGCACTTCTGCGTGAATGGTCAGCATAATCAGCCAGCATTGATGTGCTATGTTCTTGTCCTACTTTTCCTCAATAAAATCAAAGTAGTGGGAACACTTCCACCTAGAGAAAGCCAACTTTTCTACCTTTTTCTCATCTAAGCTAGCTTTGTGTGCACCTGTGTCAAGGCGACGGCTGATTATGAGGAAACCAAATTGAGGGATTGGGTTGGGATTGAGTTTCCAGATAATTCAGCTTCAATCTGATATTTAGAGTGGATGATAACAAAAGTATTATTTATTTTTCATTACCACCTAAGACTGTTCACAACAAGAGCACAGCCTGTTCTCGCCATCTCTGTCAGTGCTGAGATAGGCATCACCCCTCATCTTTTATAACTGTCCATCTTGTTTATTTTCATCAGCGATGTTTCCTAGCTGCCACGTCAATATATTAAAAATCTATTGTTTGCATAATATAGCCTGCAGTGGGAATTTCCAAGCTATTAATTATTGATTCCTTCCTGTGGGAATGAGACTCTGGTTCTATTATTTTTTGCACCCCTGGTGTGTGTGTGAGTGTGTGTGTGTGTGTGTGTGTGTGTGTGTGTGTACACAAAACAAAAGCATGCACCACCAGGGGTCACACTTAACATTACGGTTCACCAATTAATGCTTAATTAACTAGTGTTTAAGCATTAACTAACTATGCGCTAACATGTTGCTTAGTTATTAAGAATGTGTCAGTCATGGTCAACTAATTTTCTGATTAATATGCACATACTTAATAATGCATTAATAACTACAGTTCTAACTACCAGTTTAATTAATCATTTGGGAATATTTTAGTTATTAATTAACTCTGCAGCAGCCACAAATAAGTACAATGCTAATGAATATTGTAATATGTACACACACAAGTCAGTAAGTGAAATACTAACTAGCAAGGGAACATATTGGTGGTTATTGTGTCAGCAATTGCTGCATCATGAATAAATCAAATCCTAATGAATAATTAATTACTTGGCAAGTGCTTTATGAACAAACCAGGGCCCATATTATTTAGTTTCCATGACTATGTTTTCAAATATAGTATGTCTCAGGATGAGAATAATGTTCTTCATAAATATATTGCAAATACATGTAGTTTAGTTAAAAGGGTATTTATTGAACGAATTTGAAGACACAACAGTCTCAATACTGGACCCTGATTGGCTGACAACACCAGCTCCTCAAGTTCAAATGAGGTAACTGAATGGAGAATTTCCACTTCAGATGCTGCACACCGGCCTGATTGGAAGCATTTTAGCAATAGTTCAGTGAGGTGAGCCAATCAAGACCAAGTGCAGATGTGATTGTGTAGAGTTAGTAAGAGACGGCCTGTAAAAAAGGAAGGATTTTTGAAAATGCAGTAATTCTATAATGCAATAATAATGCAAATTTAATCACTCAAAAAACTCAAATTTTAACATGTACACGAATCCTCGTTAATC